>NC_091471.1:1496115-1582274 GCF_036971445.1 Narcine bancroftii | reverse complement strand
TCTTTATTCCTAATATTCCTAGCTTTGAAATAGACACATTCCAACCCCTCTGACTATCTCCCTCTATGTTCTGTCCCCTGCCCGTCCTTCCTCACCAACTCCAAGCGCATAGCATCCTGCATTTGTTCTTCTACCCTAATCTCTGCCCTCACATTCTGATTCCCAACCCCCTGCCAAACTAGTTTAAACCCTCCCCAACAGCTCTAGTAAACCTGCCCGCCAGGATATTGGTTCCCCTCCTGCCTGGAGTCTCTCGTTGCCATTTTTCAACATGAGGACCAGAGTAGTGCCAGTGAAGGTCAAAGAGGCCGTTACGATCCCGAAAAGCAAGAATGGCTTAGTAAGAGACATCAGCCAAACCTTGGGATTCCTTAAACCAACTCTTTGGAACATCATTAGGAGGAAAGAGCATCCAGGTGAACTCAGTAATCACAAAGGGATTGGTTTTCCAAGGAAGACCGCTGCTGAGGACAGAAGGATTCTCATCATAATGAAGAAAAATCCCCTGACGTATGGCCGACAGATCAGAAACACTCTGCAGGAGGCAGGTGTGGACATGTCAGTGACCATTGTCCACAGAAGACTTCATGAACAGAAATGAACAGGCTACACTGCAAGATGCAAACCACTAATTACCCTCAGAAACAGGATGGGCAGGTTACAGCTTGTATTTAAATGACCCTGCAGAATTCTGGAGAAACGTCTTGTGGACGGATGAGACCAAGATGAACCTGTGTCAGAGTGATGGCAAGAGCAATGTGTGAAGCCGTAAAGGAACTGCCCAAGACCCAAAGCTGCACCACCTCACCTGTGAAACATGGTGGTGGGGGTGGCCTGGTCTGGGCAGGTACTGACGCACTTCTCTTCATAGATGATTTAACAGCTGGTGACTGTCGCAAAATGAATTCTGAGGAATTTCTCAAAACTAAAAACTGGAAAAAAAATTCTTGAACGGCTGTCACTCGATTTGAACCCAACTGATTACGTCTTTCACATGCTGAAGAGAAACCTTCAGGGACCAGCTCCCCAAACAAGCAGGACCTTAAGATGGGCTGCAGAAGAGGCCTGGCAGAGCATCACCAGAGAAGAATCTCGGCACCTGGTGATGTCTATGAATCACAGACTTCAGGCAGTCATTGTATTGCAAAGGGGTTTGCACCAAAGTTCTAAACATGACGACTTCAATATACATACCATTGGTGTGTCCCAAATATTACGGTGCCCTAAGATGGGGGGAACTATGTATAAAAAGTGCTGTAATTTCCACATGGTCAAACCAAAATTTATACAAATAACCTGGAATAAAATCTGGAATGTCACTTTAATCACATGTGAATGGTGTGATTACAAATTTAAAACTGTGGAGCGGGCAAATAAAGGCAAAAAATGTCTCTGTCCCAAACATTGTGGAGGGAACTGTAGGCCATTTCCTGCCACCCCCCACCCCAGCAATATACGTGTTACTGAAGCGAGCGGACTCCTCCTGCCTCCTGGATAGCGATAATGTCCCTGTAACTCCTGTCTATCACCGCTGCCCAACCTCCCCCCCTTCCCCCCCACTCCCACTTCACTCTCCCCCTCCTTTCCCCTCTCTCCCACTCCTGCTCACCCTCCTCTCCCCTTCCCCCTGCCTTCCTTTATGTTTGTCACCCCCCCTCCCCACCCCATCCCCTCACTCTCTCCCTTGCCTCTGCTCCTCTCTCACACCCCACCCTCCCCCCCCACCTCCCCTCCCATCCCCCACCTCCCCTCCCATCCCCCACCTCCCCTCCCATACCCCACCACCCTTTCCTCTCGTCTGCCTGCTCCCATGTCAGCTGGTCACAGTGCCCAGGAGTGCCCCTCCCCACGTGGTGTCACCCTATACCCACTGTGGACCCCATGCCCCCAGGTGATGAGGAGAATTCGGAAGGAATGTCCCAACATCACCCGAACCTACAGCATCGGCCGGAGTTTCCAAGGCCGCAAGATGTACGTGATGGAGATCTCAGACAACCCGGGCGTGCACGAACTGGGTGAGTGTGTAACACAGCGTGCACAAGCTGGGTGGGTGTGTAACGCAGGATATGTGAGCTGGTGAGTGTGTAACACAGCGTGCACGAGCTGGTGAGTGAGTAACACAGGGTACGTGAGCTGGGTGGGTGTGTGATGCAGGGTACGTGAGCTGGGTAACTGCAGACGCTTGGTTGGCTGTTGGTTGGGGCCAGTCGTGATGGTGGGAGTGGGAGCCTCTGGGTAAGAGGTGGTGGGGTGGATGCTCCCTGGGGTGAGTTCTCCTGGGCAGGTGCCCCTGGTTTGGGTGCCCCCTTGCGAGGGGTTGCCACCTGAGTGGGAGGCCCTGGGGCCAGAGCCACTCAGGGCCGAACGGTGAAGACTCCAGGACTGGGTCATTATTCCCACTTTGACTCGGTGTTTCTCGGCCATAATGGAAGGAGAACCGGAATTCCGGTATGTGGCAGGAATGCACGGCAACGAGGTGTTGGGTCGGGACCTCCTCATCCTGCTGATGGAGTATCTGTGCAAGGAATATCGGCGGAAAAACCCCCGGGTCAGGCGGATCGTCGACAGCACTCGCATTCACCTCCTCCCATCCATGAATCCCGATGGATACGAGATGGCACACAGGATGGTAGGTGGGATGGACGCGGGGAAGAGACAGGTGGGACAAGGGACTGATCTGAGGTGGAGGGGAGAGAGTGGGGCAGTGGGATTAGTGTGGGGACCAAGACAGGGCTGTGAAGAGTGAAGGGCAGTGTCATCAGTCTGGGGTCCAACATGGGGCTGTGTGGAGAGAGCGGGGCAGTGGGATCAGTGTAGAGACCAACACGGGACTGTGGGGAGAGAGTGGGACAGTGGGATGAGTCTGGGGACCGACATGGGGCTGTGGGAGAGAGCAGGGCAGTGGGATCAATGTGGGGACCAACATGGGGCTGTGTGGAGAGCAGAGTAGTGGGATCAGGGGAAAGACTGACACGGGGTTAAAGGGAGAGAGCAGGGCAGTGGGATCAGTGTGTGGACTGATACAGGGCTGTGGGGAGAGAGCAAAGCTTTAGCTTATCTTTTTCAAGGTTGCAGATGTCTGGCTAGTCCTTGGCTCAAGTTCAAACTGTGTAATTCACAAACAGGTTCTCATGGTTTCTGGAATATTCTATTATGACAGTGTGATGTCTCAGCTTTAACTCAAGTTGTTAATTCTTTTAGACAAATTTTAAGAGCCTTTCTCCCAAACAAAGTTCACAATTAAATTTTTATTTGTATCAAAATATAGACGACACTTTCCTTATTCTAATATATCCTAATTTCAAAGTATCATCTTCCAAAGTGAGAGCTGCGATATCCCAAATTTATATCTCTTTAATCCAACAAATCCAACTCTGTGGCTGTTACTTCATGTAGTTTTAATTCGTTGATAAAACATTTGGGATTCCTTTGCATTAAAAGACTTTCATAACAGTGAATAACAAAGGATTTACTGTATGATTGAGATACAAAAGATATACAAGATACTTGCTTAAAGAGATACAAAAGCCTTTAAAGAGATACACAATTCAAAGAAAAAATTGTTGTTCTCACGCTTTCTTCACCTCTTGTAGAAAAAGAGCAACTCATTAGCCTGGGAGGATATTACAACATATAATGGTAATCATTCTCTTAGAGACAGGCACAAAATTAACTCAGGATTAAAAACACAAGGTTTTAACCTTTTCAGGCACAGAGTCTGGTCCTGTGGCTAAGAAGGGAAAGGAGAAGAGGCGAGCTGTAGTGATCGGGGATTCCATAGTTGGAGGGATAAGAAGCTCTGTGGAAGAGATTGAGTATCCTGGATGGTAAATTGCCTCCCTGATGCCAGGGTCCAAGATATATCAGATTGAGTTCACGGCATTCTCAGGAGGGAGGGTGAGCAGCCAGATGTCGTGGCCCATGTTGGGACCAATGACGTGGGAAGGAAGGGCAAGGGGGTCCTGAAAGGAGAGTTCAAGGAGTTAGGGGCTAGGTTGAGGACAGGACCCTCCAGGGTTGTGATCTCGGGATTGCTACCTGTGCCACGTGCTGGTGAGGTTAGAAATAGGAGGATAATGCAGCTTAACACGTGGCTAATGACCTGGTGCAGGAGGGAGGGCTTCAGGCTTCAGGTTTCTGGATCATTGGGCTCTTCCAGGGAAGGTGGGATCTGTTCCGAAGGGACAGTTTGTATCTGATCTGGAGGGGTCTAATATCCTTATGGGAAGGTTTACTAGTGCTGCTCTCGTGAGTTTAAACTAGTTTTACAGGGGGGGGGGGGTGGGGTGGGGGGGGGGGGAACCAGCGTGCCAGAGCAAATCGAGGAGGGAAAAGATGATGTGAAAATTACATGCACCGTTCAAAGTTAACGTGTTGTACGTCCTTTAAATGTTCTCAGGCGCATCTATTTCAATGCAAGGAGTATCATAGGAAAGGCAGACGAGCTTAGAGCTGGGATTGGCTCGTGGAATTATGACATTGTGGCCATTCGTTGAAACTTGGTTGCAAGAGTGGCAGGACTGGCTGCTCAATGTTCCGGGCTTCCGTTGCTTTAGATGCGATAGAACAGTGTAGGGAGGGGGGAGGGGGAGGGTTGGCTTTGCTCATCAGGAAAATATCACAGCTGTGCTCAGGCAGGACAGACCAGAGAGTTCGTCTACTGAGGGTATATGGGTGGAGCTGAAGAATGGGACAGGTATGACCACACTCACAGGGTTGTATTGTAGACCAGACAATAGTCAGTGAGAATTGGAGGAGCAGATCTGTAGAGAGAGAGCAGACAGTTGCAGGAAACATAGAAACATAGAAGATAGGAGCAGGAGTAGGTCATTCGACCCTTCGAGCCTGCTCCGCCATTCAACGAGATCATGGCTGATCTTAAAGTTCAGTACCCCCGTCCCCGCCTTCTCTCCGTATCCTTTAATACCCTTATACTGAAAGGGCTTTGGCAAATACTAGAGCGCATCGGATGTCCCCCAAAGTTCCTCAACATGGTTATCCAACTGCACGAAAACCAACAAGGTCGGGTCAGATACAGCAATGAGCTCTCTGAACCCTTCTCCATTAACAATGGCGTGAAGCAAGGCTGTGTTCTCGCACCAACCCTCTTTTCAATCTTCTTCAGCATGATGCTGAACCAAGCCATGAAAGACCCCAACAATGAAGACGCTGTTTACATCCGGTACCGCACGGATGGCAGTCTCTTCAATCTGAGGCGCCTGCAAGCTCACACCAAGACACAAGAGAAACTTGTCCGTGAACTACTCTTTGCAGATGATGCCGCTTTAGTTGCCCATTCAGAGCCAGCTCTTCAGCGCTTGACGTCCTGCTTTGCGGAAACTGCCAAAATGTTTGGCCTGGAAGTCAGCCTGAAGAAAACTGAGGTCCTCCATCAGCCAGCTCCCCACCATGACTACCAGCCCCCCCACATCTCCATCGGGCACACAAAACTCAAAACGGTCAACCAGTTTACCTATCTCGGCTGCACCATTTCATCAGATGCAAGGATCGACAATGAGATAGACAACAGACTCGCCAAGGCAAATAGCGCCTTTGGAAGACTACACAAAAGAGTCTGGAAAAACAACCAACTGAAAAACCTCACAAAGATAAGCGTATACAGAGCCGTTGTCATACCCACACTCCTGTTCGGCTCCGAATCATGGGTCCTCTACCGGCACCACCTACGGCTCCTAGAACGCTTCCACCAGCGTTGTCTCCGCTCCATCCTCAACATCCATTGGAGCGCTTACACCCCTAATGTCGAAGTACTCGAGATGGCAGAGGTCGACAGCATCGAGTCCACGCTGCTGAAGATCCAGCTGCGCTGGATGGGTGACGTCTCCAGAATGGAGGACCATCGCCTTCCCAAGATCGTGTTATATGGCGAGCTCTCCACTGGCCACCGTGACAGAGGTGCACCAAAGAAAAGGTACAAGGACTGCCTAAAGAAATCTCTTGGTGCCTGCCACATTGACCACCGCCAGTGGGCTGATAACGCCTCAAACCGTGCATCTTGGCGCCTCACAGTTTGGCGGGCAGCAACCTCCTTTGAAGATGACCGCAGAGCCCACCTCACTGACAAAAGGCAAAGGAGGAAAAACCCAACACCCATCCCCAACCAACAAATTTTCCCTTGCAACCGCTGCAATCGTGTCTGCCTGTCCCGCATCGGACTTGTCAGCCACAAACGAGCCTGCAGCTGACGTGGACTTTTTACCCCCTCCATAAATCTTCGTCCGCGAAGCCAAGCCAAAGAAAAGACTGAAGAAATAGATCTAATTCCCTCTTAAATATATTTAATGCCTCTACTGCCCTCTGTGGCAATGAATTCCACAGATTCACCACCCTCTGGGTAAAGAAATTCCTCCTCATCTCGGTCCTAAATGGTTTGCCTATTATCCTCAAACCATGGCCCCGGGTTCTGGATTTTCCCATCCTTGGAAACATCCCTTCCGCATCCATTCTGTCCAGTCCTGCCAGAATTTTATAGGTCTCTATGAGATCCCCTCTCAATCTTCTAAACTCCAGCGAGTACAATCCCAATTTGCGCAATTTTTCCTCATAAGTCACAAGGTTGTTTTCGTGGGAGATTTTAACTTTCTACATATTGACTGGGACGCCCACACTGTAAAAGGGCTGGATGGGTTAGAGTTGGTCAAATGTGTTCAGGAAAGTTTTTAAAATCAATATAAATAGATACCAACCAGAGAGAGTGCAATACTGGATCTCCTATTAGGGAATGAGACATACAGGTGACAGAAGTATGTGTCGGGGAATATTTTGGGTCCAGTGATCATAATGTCATGAGTTTCAAGTTAATTATGGAGAAGGATGGGTCAGGGCCTCGAGTTGAGATTTGAAATTGGAGAAAGGTTAATTCTGAGGAAATGAGGAAGGATCTAGAATGCGTGGATTGGGATAAGTTGTTTTCGGGCATGGACATGTGAGGTAAGTGGAGGATCTTCAAAGGGGATATTTTGAGAGTACAGAGTTTGTATGTTCCTGTCAGGATTAAAGGCAAGGTTAGCAGGCAGAGGGAACCTTGGTTTTCAAGGGATATCGGGGATCAGGTTCAGAAGAAGAGAGAGGTGTAGAACAGGTAGAGGCAACACGGAGCAAATGAGGGATTTGAGAAGAATTTAAAAAATGCAAGAAAAGCTCAAGGAAGAAATCAGGAAGGAAAAAAGAAGACAATGCAGTTGTTTGGCGACATCGTGAAGGAAATTCCTCAGGGTTTCTACAGATATATTAAGAGCAAAAGGAGAGTAAGGGATAAAATTGGTCCCCTTAAAGATCAGAGTGGTCAGCTTTGTATGGAGACTAAAGATTTTTTTTCATCAATATTCGCTCAGAAATTGGGCACAGAGTCTTGGGAAGTCAGGAAAACAAGCAGTGAGGTCATGGAACCTGTACAGATTAATGAGGAGGAAGTGCTCGCTGTCTGAAAGCAAATAAGAGTGGATAAATCCCCAGGGCCTGACCAGGTATTCCCTCGAACCTTGAGCAAGGCAAGTGTGGAAATTGCAGGGGGTTTGGCAGAAATATTTAAAATGTCCTAATCCACGGGTGAGGTGCCGGAGGATTGGAGGGTAGCTCACGTTGTTCTGTTCTTTAAAAAAGGCTCGAAAAGCGACCCTGGAAATTATAGCTCGGTGTGCCTGACGTCAATGGTAGGTAAATTATTGGAACGTATTTCTAAGAGATCGGATATACAATTATTTGGATAACCAGGGACTGATTAGGGATAGACAACATGGCTTTGTGTGAGGTAGGTCATGTTTAACCAATCTTATAGAGTTTTTTGAGAATGTTACCAGGAAGGTGTACCTCAGGGATCAGTGCTGGGGCCATTGTTGTTTGTCATCTGTGTGGGGACTGATATTTACTTGCCAGAATGTAACCTGTATTTTAATGTGGTCAATTGGATCAGCAAGTTTGTAGATGACACTAAGATTGGAGACGTTGTGGACAGTGAGGAAGGTTTTCAAAGCTTGCAAAGGGATCTGGACCAGCTGGAAAAATGGGCTGAAAAAAGGCCAATGGAATTTAATGCAGACAAGGGTGAGGTTTTGCAGTTTGGAAGGACAAACCAAGAAAGGACGTACACAGTGAATGGTCGGGCACTGAGGAGTGCAGTAGAACTGAGGGATCTGGGAATACAGATAAGTAATTCCCTGAATGTGGTGTCATAGGTGGACAGGGTTATAAAGAGAGGTTTTGGCATTTTGACCTCATAATTCAAAGCATAGATGCTCCTCAACTTACGATGGGGTTACGTTCTGGCAAGTAAATATCAGTCCCCACACAGATCCCAGCTCTCTCTCAACAAGTGTGGGGACTGATACAGGGCTGTGGGGAGAAAGCAGGGCAGTGGGATCAGTCTGGGGACCAGCACGGGGCTGTGCAAAGAGTGCAGGACAGTGGGATTAGTGTATGGACTGACATGGGGCTGTGGGGAGAGAGTGGAGCAGTGGGATCAATGAGGGGACCAACACCCCTCCAAGGTGAGAGAACGGGACCACTCCTCTCTCCCAGGGGTCTGACCTGGCAGGCTCGATGTTGGGGATTGGGGTTGGAGCTGGGTGATGGGTGTGGAGGAGGGTGAAGAGAGTGGAGCTGGAGTTGGGTGACGGGGTGGGTGATGGAGGTTGGTGACAGGGTGGGGTGGGTGATGAGAGTGAGTTGGAGTTGGGTGACAGGGGTGGGGAACTAGTTATCTTTTTCAGTGTTTTTATGAACACTGAGGTTTCACATCCAGAAGTAGGCAGTACATGTGGATCTGTGTTAAAATGACACATAAATCATATCATTTCATCCAAGGTTCCCCCCACTTTAATCAGAGAGATTATATTGCATTGATATTATTGTCACGAGAGCTGCAGCAGAGAGCGCAGGATCGACACATATTCGATGAGACTGCCCTTGCTCATATAGACCCAGCTTCCCGCCAATGGGCCCAGTTTTCCCGCCTTTATCAGCAGAAGTGACATCACCGGCATGCCAGCTACTGATTGGTCTATGCCCCTGCCAATGTCCGCTGCTTCCCACCATGCGGGCTGTCGGCCGGGAAGTAAGGTTGTTAGCCTTGTGTTTTGGGTTGCCTCCCGGGTTAGCAGGGCCGCTACATTATTTTATTATAAAAAGGGTAATTCTAAACCCACTACCAAGAAAGAAGCTGTTTGACCAAAAAAAAGAAAGACAAAATTCTTATCAGAGTGGCAAATTACCTCATTAGTCAACATCTCTACCTTCATAACAAATCAAAGATTATAAAAGTAATTCAAAAAAAGGTCCCCACAGTGTTTGAAAAATTGGAAATAGAGTTCTAATCTTCTCTAAATTTAAACATGACATGACGTAATGTAGCCATTGAGCACGATTAGATGGGGTAATGTCTCTCCATTTGAGCCAAACTGCCCACCTCGCCATAAGAAAAATAAAAGCTAATACATGGAGCTCAGATGTATTTAATGTTATGCCATTCTCTCCAATACCAAATAAAGAAGTGCAGAGAAAGTATGAAATACTTTGATCCAGTATTTCTCAAGACTCAGATGTGTCCAAAACAGATGAATTAATGAAGCATCTCCAGTGTTGCATTTAGCACAACGAGGAGATACACCCACATAAAAATGAGATCGTTTGACTTTGGACATGCGAGCCCTATGGACTACTTTAAATTGTAGGAGAGAGTGGCGGGAATATAAAGAAGAGGTATTAACCCATTTGAAAATTACATTCCAAGTTTCTTCAGGAATTAAAACCTGTAAGTCCCGTTCCCAGGCTTTTGTAATTTTATCTGAGGGAGCCTCTCTTATTCCCAACAACATATCATAAATGTGAGATATTGAACCATTATAGAAAGGTTGTAAATTAAAAATTACAACAATTATGGTAAATTCTTATCAGTCCTCTTCGGAAATGCATGTAATTGAGATTGTAAAAAAACTCTAATCTGGAGATAGTGAAAAATATGAGTATTTGGTAGATTGTATTTAACTGAAAGTTGTTCCAAAGAAGCAAGATTTCCCTCAACAAATAAATCTTTAAAACATTTAATGCCCAATCTATACCATTCTTTAAATGTTACATCAATCATGGAAGATTTTTAAAAAATGACAAAAAATGGGACTAGAGAGAGAAAATCTCATTAAACCAAAATGATTTCCAATTGTATCCAGATCCTTGTAGTACATTTGACCACTGGATTATTAGTGAATTTATTTAGTGATATATAGGGGGATCCAAGAAGGGAAATGAGGGAATGTGTTGTAACAGAATTAGATTCCAGAGAGTCCCATATTGGACAGTCTTCACGGTTAATGTAGTATAACCAGAACGGAAGGCTTTGTGTGTTGACTGCCCAGTAATAAAACCTAAAGTTTGGTATGGCTAAACCTCCATTTTTTTTAAGTTTTCGTAAATGGACTTAATTTAGGCGAGGATGTTTATTCTTCCATATATAAGATTGAATCAACGGAATCAAAAAAAGACTTTGGAATAACAGGCAAAGCCTGAAAAAGATGTAAAAATGTTGGTAATGTATTCATTTTAATAAAGTTGATTCAACCATAAAGAAAGGGACGACTAATTTGATAACACCCAGCTCACGTGTTTAATTTAGGTGAGAAAATTCTTTCTGAATAAGTTTTTATGGTTTTTAGTAATTTTTACCCCGAAATAGGAAACTTGATTTCTGACAATTTAAGAAGGAAGGTTAGTATTTATTGGTGCTAAGTTATTCAAAGGAAAGAGTGAGGAGGATGATGGAGGTGGGTGACGGGGTGGGGGTGGGTGACAGGTGGGGGTAGGTGACTGGGGCTGGAACCCTTCCACTGACTGACTGACCTCTGCCGCAGGGGTCCGAGCTGGTGGGCTGGGTGTACGGACGCTGGACCATGGAAGGCTATGACCTGAACCATAACTTTGCCAACCTGAACTCAGTGATGTGGGCAGACGAAGAGGAACAGGAGGATCCCAGTCGTGTCCGTAACCACTTCATCCCCATCCCGGCCACGTACCGCTGGGCGAATGCCTCCGTGAGCCTGGGGTCCGGGGACCGTGAGTCTGGGGTCAAGGGTCCATGATTCTGGGGGTCCGAGAGGCTGGGGGTCCGAGAGGCTGGGGGTCCGAGAGGCTGGGGGTCTGAGAGGCTGGTGTCTTGTGAGTTCAGGAGTCCATGAGTGTGGGGTCCAGAGTCCATGAGTCCAATGTTCAGAGTCTGTGAGTTCAGGGGTCGATGAGTACGGGGTGCGTTTGGCTGCTGTTTGGTGTCCAGAATTCGAAGTCCGTGGGTGTGGGTCCCACCGTCTGTCCAGAATTCGAAGTCCGTGGGTGTGGGTCCCACCGTCTGCCCCATGACTCCTGCTCCATGTCTGACGCCGGTCTCTTTCCCCCCCACCCCCACCCCGTGTCTGATGCTGGTCTCTTTTCCTCCCCCCCCCACCGGTATCTGATGCTGGTCTCTCCACCCACTGCCCCGGGTCTGATGCCGGTCTATCTCCCCTCACCCTATTTCTGAGGCTGGTGTCTCCCCCACAATGCAGGTAGCCACGGAGACGAGGGCGGTGATTAACTGGATGAAGAAGATCCCATTCGTTCTGAGTGCCAACCTGCATGGTGGAGACATGGTGGTGTGTTACCCATTTGATCAGGGTCGGGAGCCGGACATCGATTACCAGCCCAGCCCCACGCCAGACGAGGATGTGTTCCGCTGGCTCTCCTTCGCCTATGCCTCCAGTCACCGCGTCATGGCACAGTACAACCATCGGCTATGCCATGGAGACAACTTCATGCAACGAGGCAATATCATCAATGGAGCCAACTGGCACTCCATGACGGGCAGTGAGTGAAGGCATCACGACCCCGGGCAGCGCACAGAACTCTCCCCAGAGCCTGCATCCCTGTCACCCACAACCCATGTCATCCATGCCTAGAGAACCATAGAAACAGGAACCGGCCCATCTCGTCCGAACTAATTTTCTGCCCAGTCCCACTGTCCTGTCTCGGTCCCTGATAGGAGATCCAGTATTGCCCTCTCTCTAGTGGGCACCTCTATATATTGATTTAGAAATCTTTCCTGAACACATTTGACAAACTCCAACCCATCCAGCCCTTTTACAGTGTGGACGTCCCAGTCAATATGTAGAAAGTTAAAATCTCCGACAAAAACAACCTTGAGTTTTCTGCCAACTGTCTGCACTCTCTCTCTCTACAGATCTGCTCCTCCAATTCTCACTGATTATTGTCTGGTCTATAATACAACCCTGTGAGTGTGGTCATACCTGTCCCGTTCCTCAACTCCACCCATATACCCTCAGTAGACGAACTCTCTGGTCTGTCCTGCCTGAGCACAGCTGGGATATTTTCCTGATGAGCAAAGCCAACCCTCCCCCTCCCCCATCCCTCCCCACACTGTTTTATCGCGTCTAAAGCAACGGAAGCCCGGAACATTGAGCTGCCAGTCCTGCCCCTCCCGCAACCAAGTTTCACAAAGTGCCACAATGTCATAATTCCACGAGCCAATCCACGCTCTAAGCTCATCTATGCACTCAGTACTTTGATTTGTGATGGAAGTAGAGTCAGGGCTTGATAAGGGTCAGGGTGATGGAATGTGGTAAGATAGGGGTTGGGATTAGGAGTTGGTGTCAGAGTTCAGGGTGGGGTCAGAGGTTGGGGGTCAGGTCAGATTGATGAGTTGTGTCTGATGAGGTGGCGTTTGGGTTTGGTAGTTGTCGGGTCGGTGTTGGTGTCAGCATTGGGATTATGGGTTGAGTGTTAGTTTCAGGGATTGGGGTCAAGAGCATGGGTTTGGGGTCAGTTTCAGGGGGTTGGGTTGGGGTTTGAGGATTGGTGTCAGGTCGAGGGTCGTGGTTGAACATAGTGTCAGGAGTTGGTTGGTATCAGGGTCGCGAGTTGGGGAAGGAGATGGGAGTCAGGTTTGGGGTCAGGGGTTGGTGTCATGTCAGTGGTTAGGAGTTAGGGCTGGTGTTGGGGTCAGGGCTTGGAGTCAGTGGTTGAGTCAGGGTTGGGGACAGGAGTCAGAATTTGTGACAGAGGTCAAGGCTTGGTCAGTGTTGGGATTAGGGGTCAGGAGGAGGGGGGGCCGGGTTAAGAAGTGGGGTTTGTGGACAGGGTTGGCTCAGGGTTGGGGATCGGGGTAGGTAGGGTGAGCCCCCACCACCCTTTGCTTTGTGTTCCAGGTATGAATGACTTCAGCTACCTGCACACCAACTGCTTCGAGGTGACGGTGGAGCTGAGCTGTGACAAGTTCCCCCACTACAGCTGGTTGCCCCTCGAATGGGACAACAACCGCGAATCACTGTTGCTCTACATGGAGCAGGTGTGAGCCCAGCCCCGACCCCTGACCGTTCACACCCCTCACCCCTCCCTACCACCCCCTCACCCCTCCCTACCACCCCCTCACCCCCACCTCCTTCCCATTATGCCCCACTCATTACCCCCTCTCCTCACCCCCCATCCCACACCCATCATCCCCATTGCCCCCTCTCCTCATCCCCCATCTCACTGCTCAACTCCCACACCTCACCTAACCTTTCATCCTTTACCCACACCCAACACCTCACCCTGTACACCCCTTTGCTGACCCCCCCATCCCCCACTATGACTGACCCCCCCCCCACCCAGGTGACCCATGACCTGTGACTTATCCCTCTGCAGGTTCATCTGGGAATCAAAGGGGTGGTGAAGGATCATCTGGGTCATGGCATCCATGGAGCCGTCATCGCCGTCGAAGGGATCAACCATCACGTGCGGACAGGTGAGGGGGAAGGGGACAGGAACGGAAGCCAGAGTCAGCCGTCCAGCCCCTCGAGCCTGCCCTGGGCTCAGTTCTGCCAATCCACCCGTTCCCCAGAACCCAAAATTCCCAGTTTCTTCAACAATCTACCTGTGTCTTCAGTGCATCCAATGAGGTGACCTCCACTGCAGTGAATTCCACAGATTCACCCCTCTCTACGAGAAGCACTTCCTCCTCGACTCTGCCTAAATCTACTCCCCAAACTTGAAGAGTCTGACCCTGAATTTTAGTCTCACCTCGCAGTGAAAACAATTTATCTGCCTCTATCTTATCGATTCCTTGCATCATTTTATAAGTTTCCGTGCTGTAATTGTTATGTCATGTTATGTTATGTTAAGAACCCCTCTCATTCTTTTAAATTCCAGTGAGTACAGTCCCAGACAACTCAATCTCTCCTCAGAGACCAAAAGGTATAGGAGCAGAAGTAGGCCATTCAGCCCATCGATTCTGCTCCTCAATTCCATCACGAGCTGATCCATTTTCCCACTGAGTGCCACTCCCCAACCTTCTCCCCATAACCTTTAATACTTTCATCTCTGGAATCAACCTGGAGAACCTTTTCCAAAGCAAGACATCCTTCCTCAAGTAAAGAGACCAGAACTATGAACAGTTTTGGGCGCCTTATTTATGAAAGGACGTGCTGGCATTGGAGAGGGTTCAGATAGGAATTGCCAGAATAATATAAGGAATGAATTGTCAGCTCTTGGATGGACTCATTGGAGAACAGAAGGTTGAGGGGAACCTCATGGAGACATTTTGAAAGCTGAAAGCTCTGTACCTTGTAGCTGTGGCAAGGTTGTTTCCTATGGAGGGAGAGTCCAGGACAAGAGGGCACAACTTCAGGATAAAAGGGCGTCAATTTAAAACAGAGTGTGGAGAAATTTCTTTGGCCAGAGGGTTGTGACTCTGTGGAACTTGTTGCCACAGTCGGCTGTGGAAGGGAGATAATTGGGTGTATTTAAGGCAGAGATTGGCAAGTATTTGATGAGTCAGGGCATCACGGGTAATGGAGAGGGCCTGGGAGTGGAGCTGAGTGATAACATGATTAAATGCCAGAACAGATCTGAAAGTCCGATCGGCCTAGTTCTGCTCTTAATGTCTTGAGATCTTGTGCACCCAGTACTTGAGAAGTAGCCTCTCCAGGACCTTGTACTGTTGCAGCAGAATCTCCCTGCTCCTAAATTCAATCCCTCCAGCAACGAAGGCCAAAGTTTCATTCAACTTCTCGACAGTCGGCTGCACCTGCCAACCAACCTTTTGCGATTCAGGCTCCAGCTCTCCCAAGTCCTTCTGCACTGCAATCCTTCACTATTTAAAGAACAACCTAATCTATTTTCCTTCAAATGTGGATAACCTCTCATATTTCCCAGTCAGGAAGTGGTTGAGGGTGGACTCAGGTAGTCAGAGAGTCTGGGACACAGTCATCGAGTCAAAATTGAGGAGCCAGTTAACTGGGTGACTGTTAGGAGAGGTAAGGGGATGATCTACCAGGGACAAGTTGAGGTGATTTACATCTCCACCACAGAAGCTGGCCCCTTGGCTCAGAATGGAAGGGGAGAGAAGAGGAGAGAGACGGTGATTGCAGAGTAGATACGAGGTTCTATAGATGAGATTGAGGCTCCCGGATGGGATGTTGCCTCCCAAGTGTCAGGGTCAGGGACGCATCTGATCGAGTTCATTGCATTCTGGAGGGGGAGGGAAGCAGCCAGATGTCGTGGGGACCAATGACATCGATAGGAGTAGGGATGAGGTCCTGAAGAGGGAATACAGGGAGTTAGAGAAGAGTTAAAAAGCATGATCCCAAGGGTGGTGATCTCAGGATCGCTGCCTGTGCCACATGCCACAGAGGGTAGGATCAGGAAGTTGTGGGAGATGAACATGTGGCTAAAGAGTTGGTGCTGGGGGCCAGGGGTTCAGATTTGTGGATCATTGGGTTCTCTTATGGGGAAGGTCTGACCTGTATAAAAAGGCTGGGCTGCACCTGAACAGGAGAGGAGCCAATATCCTGGCAGGCAGGTTTACTGGAGCTGTTGGGGAGGGTTTAAACTAGTTTGACAGTGGGGTGGGAATCAGAATGGGAGGGCAGAGATTACGGTAGAAGGACAAAAGCATGATGCTATGTGTTCTGAGTTGGTGAGGAAGGACAGGCAGGAGACAAAATATAGAGGGAGACAGGGGAGTTGAAATGTGTCTGTTTCAACAACAGGAGTATTATGAATAAAGGGGATGAACAGAGCTTAGAACCACGATGTTGTGGCCGTTACAGAGACTTGGCTGGAGGAAGGGCAGGATTGACTGATACAGGAACTGGGATTTAGGGGTTTTAAAAGGAATAGGATGGGAGGGAGAAAAGGAGGAAGGGTGGGAGTAGGATTATCACGGCTGTAGAAAGGGAGGGGCTGCAGAGGGAGTGTCCATGTCAGAAACAGGAAGGGAGTGAACACTGTGCTGGGAGTTGTCTATAAGCCCACAAAGAGCCCTCGGGACCCCAAGGAGCAGAGAAACAGGCAGATTTTGGAATGGTGGGAAATACAGGGATGTAGTTATGGGTGATTTCAACTTCCTTAATATTGACTGGCACCTCCTGACCGCAAGAGGGATGGATGGGGCTGAATTTGTCAGGTGTGTTCAGGAAGGATTCCTGACACAATACGTGGAGCGGCCGACGAGAGGAGAGGCCAGACTGGATCTAGTTCAGGATAATGAACCTGGTCAGGGGGTGGACCTCTCGGTGGGGGAGCATTTTGGTAAGAGTGGCCACAACTCCCCGAGCTTCAACATAGCTATGGAAATGGATAAAAACAGCCAAACTGGGGAAGGGCTGATTATGAAGGGATGAGGGAGGAACTAGAGAGAATAAATTAGAAACAGGTGTTTAAGGGTGAAAGCACAGAAGTGGAGGGAGTTGAGGGACCTCTTGTACAGGGTTCAGGATAGGTTTATCCCACTGAGACAGGAGCAAGATGGTTGGAAAAGGGAACTGTGGCTGACAAAACAGGTCAGGCATCTAGTCAAGAGGAAGAAGGAAGCATATGTTAGATATAGGAAGCAGGAAACAGGAAGGGCTCATGAGAAGTACATGGTAACCAGGAAGGAGCTAAAGAAGGGACTTGGGAGAGATTGAAGGGCCTGAGAAGACCTTGACATGTAGGATTAAGGAGAACCCCAGGGTGATTTATGTGTATGTGAAGAACAGAAGGATGACGAGAATGAAGGTGGGGCCACTAAAGGATAAAGGAGACAACATGTGCCTGGAGGCAGAGGAGGTTGGGGAAGTCAAAAATTAATACTTTACATCAGTGTTCACAAGAGAAAAGGACCTGGATCAGGGTGAGGTCAGAATTGAACAGGCCCGTGGGCTGGACAATGTGGAGATAAAGGAAGAGGAAGTGTTGGATCTTCTTAAAAACATCAAGGTTAATAGGTCAGGGTCAGACGCGATAAACCCCAGGTTGCTGTAGGAAGTGAGGGAAGAGAGAGCTGGGGCAGTAGCTATGATCTTTGAATCCTCTTTGGCCGCAGGGGAGGTGTCGGAGGATTGGAGAATGGACAATGTCATCCCCTTGTTTAAAAAAGGTAACAGGGAGAATCCTGGGAATTCTAGACCAGTGACTCTTACATCAGTGGGGTGTCAACTATCGGAGAGGATTCTTATGTAGAAACAACCTTTTTACATCTACTCTGTCTGCGCCTTTCAACATTCAAAATGTTTCAATGAGATCCTCCTCATTCTCCTAAATTCCAATGAATACAGACCAGGATCTGTCAAACGCTCCTCATATAACCTTTTGTTCCCAGAATCATCCTTGTGAACTTTTTCTGAACCCTCTCCAACGTCTGCACATCCTTTCTTAAACAAGGAGTCCAAAACTGCCCACTGTACTCCAAGGAAGGACTTGGGGTATCCAGGGAGTAGAAATTGGGGCAGTTAACCCCTGGGGAGTGGGAATGGGAATGGACAGACCCTGGGAAGTGGGAATGGGGACGGATAGACCCCGGGGAGTGGGAACAAGGATGGACAGACCCCAGGGGGTTAGAATGTGAACGGAGAGGGAATGGAGCCAGGTCTGGTGGAATCCAGAGCAGGTTCCACTCCAGGCCAAGGGCAGGCCCTTTTAGGGGTGCTGGGCTGGGGATGGGAATGCTGACACTGACCCTCTCCCCCACCAGCTGCTGACCTCTCTCCACCCCCCACCCACCCTCTAGCTGCTGATGGAGACTACTGGCGTTTGCTGAACCCTGGCCACTACGAAGTGACAGCGAGTGCAGCCGGCTTCGTCCCTTCCACCCAGACCTGTGCTGTGGGCTACCACAGCCCGCCTACCATCTGCAACTTCCAGCTGACAAGGAGATTGGTGTCGGGCAGGCGGAACTCCAGAACGAGGGGCAAGGGGACCAGGGTGCCATCCCGCCGCAAGGACCCAACCCATCACAGGGACCCATTTCGTCGCAGGAGGCTGCACGGACACTGAGGGTCTGGTGTCCAGGTCAGCGGTCTGGCAGAGGGCAGCAGGACTGCCCCTGTGATCGCCACCCCTCCCCGTCCCACGCACTATGCAACATCCCATCCATT
The DNA here is from genome assembly GCF_036971445.1 of Narcine bancroftii. Taxonomy (NCBI): domain Eukaryota; kingdom Metazoa; phylum Chordata; class Chondrichthyes; order Torpediniformes; family Narcinidae; genus Narcine; species Narcine bancroftii. The sequence continues at coordinate 1,563,879 of NC_091471.1, read as the reverse complement.
CGACTCCCACCCCTGACTTTCCACCAGTGAATCTCTACACAACCAGGATGACCACGGACAACAGGCAGGTCTGAAGCACAAGGATCTTGTCACGCACAGGCCCAATGCAGTCACATACAGGCCCAACCCAGTCACATACAGGCCCAACCCAGTCACATGTAGGTCCGACCCTGGTCAAACCCAGGCCCAACCCCACTCACATGCAATCCCAAACCTGGTAACACACAGGCCTGATCCCAGTCACATGCAGGCCTGACCCGGTAACACATAGGCCCAATGCAGGTTCAACCCCGGTCACGCATAGGCCCAACCAAGTCAAACACAGGCCCGACCATGGTCACACACAGGTCCAACCGGGATTGCTCAGGCCCTCCCCTTTCCCACCCACTCCCTCCTGGTGTTCCTCCACCCAGTGAACTGTCCCCGTCCCACCTATGGGAGCTGCCCACCCCCCACCAGGTGATTTCCCCCCCACCCATGGGAGCTGGTCCCCCACCAGCCAATGGGCCTGTCCATAGGAACCCAAGGCTGTTTGGCCCATCCCTTTGTTCTGTAACAGGAACTTCAAGAGGCCCTATGGCCCCTCAGCTACAATGTGGTCAGACTGCCATTGAACTGTACAGGACAGTCCATTCTGCCCAACATGTCCCTGCTGACCAACAGGTACTGTCTCATTCCCCTGTGCCTGCTCTGAACCTGGCTGATGCAAGTGCAGCCTCAGTCAGTGCCTACCTGTGTCCCAAACTCCCCCAACTGTGCAAGTTGTCTGTCCTGGTCTCTTGTGTCCCTCACACCTTGTTGCTTCCTTTATTTATAACCTGGACCAATTCCCTCTTTCTCAGTGAGAATGAATAATGTGATCACTCTTCCCCATGGGACCCTGCACAATCAGATGGAGGTTGGCGGTTCTGCCCCTGGTTCCCACCGTCGGGTTTGCCAGGTGCTCCTGTTAACCAGCTCACTCAGCCAGCTGTGGCCAGCCTCACACCTCAATTCTGGCCTATCCTCTCCAATCCAATCACATTGGAGCATGCACCTTCTCCCTCTCATTCACTTAAAGTTTATTGTCATATACCTGAGTGCAATGTACAAATTCAACGACATTCTTCCTTATCCTGCCACACAGGAATGTGAGATGCACCAAATACAATTGTATGTGTTACATAACCACTATATGTTAGGTCAGAAAATTAGATAATAATTATCAAAGGATAGACAAATAAATATTCACTTTTGGAGTTAGTAAGAGTGCCATTTCAATGATGCAGGCAGATCCTGGACTATGCAATGGTGCCGGAGTAGTTTAGGGTCAGGGCAATTCGGGAGGTTTAAAAGTCTGATAACTATTGTACCAGCTGGAAAAATGGGCTGAAAAATGGCAGATGGAGTTTAATGCAGACAAGGGTGAGGTGTGGCATTTTGGAAGGACAAACCTAGAAAGGGATTTGGAAATACAGGTACATAATTCCCTGAAAGTGGTGTCAAATGCGGAGGTGTTATACACCTCCTTCCAAAACAGATCCCCAATATGCCTTAAAAACCAGGGTTCCCTCTGCCTGAAACCTTGCCTTTAATCCCGACAGGAATAATTAACTTCTGGAGCTCAAGGAACATCCTTGTAAATCTTTGTTGCCCCCTCTCCAGCTTAACATCTTTCCTGTAGCTCAGTGACCAAAACTGAACATGATCCTCCACATGGGACCGCCCCACCATCTTCTACAACTGCAACATGATCTCCCAACTTCTAAACTCAGTACTTTGACTGATGAAAGACAATGGCTGAAAGGCTTTTTGACCATCCTGTCTACGTGTGATACCATGTTCATGATATTATGTACATATACTCCCAGATCAACCTGTGCCAACACACTCCCCAGGACCCACTCGCTACACCACACTCCCATGGACCCCTCCGCTCTGCCACACTACACCAGAACCTACCGCTCCACCACACTCCCCCAGATCCCTCTGCCCTACAACACTCTGCCCTACAACACTCTGCCCTACAACACTCCCCCAGATACATTTGCTCCACCACACTCCCCCAGTTCCATCTGCTCCACCACACTACCCCTGATCCCTCTGCTCCACCACACTCCCCCGATCCCTCTGCTCCACCACACTCCCCCAGATCCCTCTGCTCCACCACACTCCCCCAGATCCCTCTGCTCCACCACACTGCCCCAGTTCCCTCTTCTCTACAGCACTCCCCCAGATTCCTGTGCTCGCCAGCACTCCCCCAGATCGCTCTGCTCCACAACACTCCCCAGATCCCTCTGCTCCACACACTTTCCCAGATCCCACTGCTCCACCACACTGCCCCAGTTCCCTCTTCTCTACAGCACTCCCCCAGATTCCTGTGCTCGCCAGCACTCCCCCAGATCGCTCTGCTCCACAACACTCCCCAGATCCCTCTGCTCCACACACTTTCCCAGATCCCACTGCTCTACCACACTCCCCCAGATCCCTCTGCTCCACACACTCTCCCAGATCCATCTGCTCCACACACTCCCACAGATCCCTCTGTTCCCCAATACTCCCCCAGATCCCTCTGCTCCACAACCCTCCCCCAGATCCCTCTGCTCCACAACCCTCCCCCAGATCCCTCTGCTCCACAACCCTCCCCCAGATCCCTCTGCTCCACAACCCTCCCACAGATCCCTCTGCTCCACAACCCTCCCCCAGATCCCTCTGCTCCACAACCCTCCCCCAGATCCCTCTGCTCCACAACCCTCCCCCAGATCCCTCTGCTCCACAACCCTCCCCCAGATCCCTCTGCCTTACAACATTCCCCCAGTTCCTTCTGATCCACAATGCTCCCCAGATCCCTTCGCTACACAACACTCTGCTCCACCACATCCGTGTTGGACACTATCAATAGCCCCAATAATGACTTGGACAAAGACTGAGGGGAACGATAGGCTTTATTGTACTAGAGACTGTGGGCCGGGTCCAAGGCTAGGAAATGAGCAGGAAGGAGAGGGGACTCAACCTTTATGGCCTGGGGTCACATGGGTAGGCACCCGCAGGAAATGAAAGAGCTTCCCGTCCGCCTCAAAACCTGTATAGATTCAATCGGCTGGACGGAGGGGGAGTTGATGGTAGGCCGACTTGAGGTCAATGGTCGAAAAAATTCTGTACTTAGCGACCTTATTGACCTAGTCGGCTGAACAGTGAAGAGGGTAAGCATCCAACTGGGTGAAGCGGTTAATGGTCTGACTATAATCAATTACCATCCGGGGCTTGTCCACACCTCTGACCACGAGGACCTGCGCTCTCCGGGGACTGGTGCTAATGGCTATGATCCCCTCTGCTGGGAGTCGTCGAACCTCAGCCCGGATTAACTGCATGTCCTCCGAACTATAGCAACTATGGTTGCGATTGGTTTACAATCCGGGGTGAGGTTCACGAACAGTGACGGTGCGGGGGGCACCCATAGCGTGGTGAGGTTGCGGGAAGGTGCTGAAGACTGGGTACTGAGCCCGCAGGACGGTGCCGATGGCTCCGTGCTGGGACCACAAGGCGGTGCCGGGGACTGGTGGCTGTGGATGGTCAGCAGTGGTTTGGGGGTCCACGAACGCCATCGTCACACTCCTGATCTGACTCTGAAAGTCGAGGCCCAGGAGGATCGGTGCACAGAGGGGAGGCATAATTAACAATACACTCACCCCCCCCCCCCCCCCAACCCACCCTCAGCGACGCTACACAATTCCCCCAGATACTGGTCTGTTGGTCCCTTGTAGGGTCGGACTGGGAGGGAGAGTCTCTGGACCACGTCGGGGTGCACGAAACTTTCCGTGCTGCTGCTATCGAAAAGGCAGTTCATTTTATGCCCATTCACCTCGATCCACATTATGAAGTTCGAGATCAGGTGAGGGCTGGTTTGATTCAGAGTCACTGATGCCAGGATAGGCATCCCTTCATCATTGGCGGCGGCGGGGAGGGCTTCCCAAGATGGCGAATTCCATGTTGACCATGCAGTGTTCGATGAAGAAGAAGGCGGAGGTGATATCATCGGGGTGCTGGACCAAGATGCTGAGGTTGGGAGCGATGGGCGACAAGATGGCGCTCCATTTACCGCGCACGCGGTCAGTGCCGGAAGCTCCTCAGGAACGCATACCGCACTGCTCCTGGACTGTGGTCGGAACCTGCAGACCTTCTGGTAATGGCCCCTCTTCCCACAGCCCGATACGTAGCCCCCCTCGCAGAGCAGAGGCGTCTCAATTGTTTGGACTGCCACTGAAGTTGCATCTCGACGATGCCATCAGCATGATTGCAGCCATGGTCGGGTCGGTGGTGCCCAACCTGAGTCCTAGGCTGAAAGCCCTTGTGGTAAAACATACAGACATGGCCCACTTCTGCCCGCGATTGACACCGCATGGCGCTGGGCCGAGTCTAAAGTCCTGATTAAGTCGATAGCCTTTTTGATGGGGAGTGGATCCTCCTTGAGGAGTCGCTGCTGGATATAATCCGAGCCAGACCCAACACGCAGGTGTCTTGAATCAGTTATTCCATGCACTGGGTTAGGGGTATAATGGCCGTGGGTTCTTCCGAACATTCTTTTCCTAGTGTGACCAGGGACTGGATGAACTCTTCAGTGGACTCACCAGGCTGTTGTTTTCTGGATGCCAGCAGGTAACGGGAGTGTTCCACATTTACTTTATGCTTGTACAGCGCCTGCAGCTCAGGTCATTGTAGGTTGCGCTGCTTTGGATGGCCAGGAAGGCCTTACGTCCGACTCATGACTGAAGGATTTTTAACTTCTCGTCAGAGTCGACCACCTCAGCAGCAGCGTCGAGGAAGTTGTTGAAGCAGTTCATCCACTGCTTGAAGAGCACTGAAGCACCTGGGACTTGGGGGTCAACTTCTAGCGTTCTGTGCGCAGCAATTTCTCCATTACCGGAGATCTCCAAAATCTAGTACAATAAATTATTGGGCGCTATCAGTAGCCCCAATAATGACACAGACAAAGACTGAAGGGAACGATAGGCTTTATTGTACTAGAGACTGCTGGCCCGGGTCCAAGGCTAGGAATGAGTGGGAAGGAGATAGGACTCGACCTTTATGGCCGGGGGTCACATGGGTAGGACTAAGGGAGGAGCCAAGGTAGAAGGACACCCAGAGGGAGGGCCAACCAGCACATACAATCATATCACTACACCAAGTAAGGGAAGGTTATTCTTTGGTTGTACCAGTTTACCATGCGGTCCATCGCCCGCTGGAAAACAGAGACCCCAAAAGGAACTCACCGGAACTGGTAGAAGTGCCCGTCTACCTCGAAGGCGTTACAGGACTTATCCTATATATGGATAGGGAGCTGTGATAGGCCAAGTTTACACTGATCGTCGAGAAGACCTTATAGCGAGCTATCTCATTGACCATTTTGGCTATTCTGGGTACGGGGTAGGCATCCAGTGTGTATCAGTTTATGGTCTAGCTGTAATTGATGAACATTCTTGGTTTGCTGCCCCCTTTGACCACCAGGACTTGGGCTCTCCAGGGACTGGTACTGGGCTCTATGACACCTTCCGCCAGAAACTCCCTCATTTCTGCCTTAATGAAGGCCCGATCAGCTCTGCAATACCATCTGCTCCTGGCAGCCAAGGGCTTGCAATCTGGCGTAAGGTAGTTGAAAAGGGCGGGGGGGGGGTCATCCGCAGCGCAGAGTGGCTGCAGGTGGACTGGGGCAGTCACGGGGCTGCGCACTGTGGAGTGTGAGCGGGGGACAGGCTCGCCGAAAGGGAGGGTAATGCTTTGGAGGTGGCATTGGAAGTCCAGCCCTAAGAGGACTGGGATACAGAGCTTGGGCAAAACCATGAGCCTGAACCCATGGTATGTGTTCCCCCCTCCCCCCCCCCCCCCCCCCCCCCCCACAGTCAGATCCACCGAGCAGCGCCCAACAGCTGTGATAGAGCAGTCCTGGGCTATGAAGGGTATAGCAAAATTCATGGGGTAAATTTTGAGCCATAATGCCCAGGCCACATTCAGGTTCATGAAGCTCTCTGTACTACTGCTATCGAACAGGCATTTTATTACTTTCCGTTGACAGCGATGTCCATCATTGAGTGCCCGAGTCTGTGGGGAATGACTCTTTATAAGGTAGTAGACACTAGGACCATCTCAGGGTCCGAGTCGCTGCTCCCCAATGGATGAGGCAAATAGCGGCCAGCGGTTTCCTTTCCAGGCGTGGGGTGTGTCAGGTGAGTGATCTGGTATGCGCCCACGCTGACCACTTCGTCCTGTCGATATACAGTCGGGGCCTGGTGTCCCAAGATGGTGATGCCCAGTGGATGTACTTGGCGTCAGTGCGGTTGGGCAACCTGGCCAGCTGTGAAGCAGGAGTTGACACCATCCGTACTGGCAGAAGTGACATCATTGGTGCGGGCGGAAGCCGCCTGGGGGAAGATGGCAGCTCCCGGGGCGAGCACACTGCAGCAGTGCCAGTCGGTGGCTGGGCCGGAAGTGACGTCAGTGGTGCAGGCAGAAGTGGTGGGGCGAGTGATGGTGTCACCTGGTCCTCGCATGTGGCGATGTTCAGGGGAGCTCCAGCTGGATGCGGAGGGCTGCTGCGCTCCCGATGGGTCTGGAAAGGGACACCTTTGCAGAGCAGCCTTTCTTCCCGCATCGGGAGCATTACGAGCTCCTCACCGGACACCATGCACTCCCCCACTGCCATGCACGGACCCCTCAGTAAACTGCAAGGTTTCTCCCCCAACCGCCCTTCCACATCCCCACAGATGGCTCCTCTCTTTCTCAGTAACATACGTGGAACAAATCAAATTCCCACTCTGCTACTTGCTCTCCATCCCTTCATCTCCATGTGCTATCCCAACACAACTGTTGTGCCTGCATCCACCATTATCTCTGCCAACCCGTTCCAGGCACCCACCACGTAGTGTAAAACATCTCCCCTCTCACCTTAAATACATCCTCTAGTGAGAGATGCTGAGGAGAACATTTTACAAAAGGCACATTTGAATCCTTATTGATGTGTGCAAGGCGTGATTCTGAAACTGTTGTGGGTTTTTTTATGTCCAAAAGTGAGTCAGGAAACGCGGAGAATTCTTCGGAAAAGTTTAAGCCTTTATTTGCAAACAAAAGCTGAGACAAATCAAAGATATGAGACACGGCCCTTTTTTTATACAGATTTTCAGTTATTTATCAATGTTCGACTTTAATTGATGTTTTGTACCAATTAGTTCACTCATCTTCTTGTAACCGGCCTGTTTCCGAATTAATCACGAGCCTCTATGGTTCCCTCCCCTCATCCTGTCGAACTTCTCCTATCTGATCTCATCCTGTTTGAATGCATGTTCCCCTGGTGCCTGTCACCACTCTCTCATTTGAATGTGTGGCCGTGATGTTTTCTCTCTGCACTTTGTGCTTTAAAGTTAGCAGTTTTGTGAAACCTTGGGGATGAAAGTAGTTTCCCTCTTCATGTTTTAAACTTTAACAGACTTTGGAGTCAGCAAATTTTACACATACTAGAATCAGCCAACTTTTCTACATACTGTTACTTAATTACATGAGTACCCTAACCCCAAGCCGACTGCAGGGTCGATCTCTGTACCTGCAGGAAGACGACCTAAGTCCTGACTCCACCTGTCAATCAGCTGACCCGAATATAGACCTGACCCAGTCGCACGGGAGCCAACGAAGCATGAACTGGTGTTCAGCCTTTAACCTGAATAAAGCCTGTTGTACGGTCTTTTGAGTTTTGTGCCTACTTGCTGCTACCACAGCGCACCACAATTTATTCAGGTAAAATTTAAAGAACGAGCATGGGGAAGTTCCTATCGATCGGGAGCCTGGAGATCGGCCCTCAACACCCAGAAGCGCTTCGAGATCTGGAAACACGCGATTGAGGCGATCATCCTAACGCAGTCAGAGGTGATCAACATGAACCAGAAATGACTCATGCTCCACACCAAACTGGGCCCCCGAACCTTCCAGGCCATCAAGGACTGCACCGACTACAAACCGGCGATGGCTGTCCTGGAGAGCATGTACAAATTCCCGATGAACAGGGGTACCTGCAAAGCATCCGGTCTCAGCTGCCAGGTAAGACAGCAGATGTCTATCTAGGGGCCCTATGGGAATTAGCCCGCCTGTGCCTGACCAAGACCGGGGTGACCGAAGGGGAAGTGGAGCGATTGATTCGAGATGCCTGCGTGCGAGGGCTACACTCGAGGATCGCCCAGCAGAAGCTGCTGGGAGAGAACATCGCCTCACTCACCAGGACTATGGAGGAGGTCCACTCCCTGGAGGCTGCAGCTCTCCAAGCCGAAGTTTTCGACACCCCCAACACCCAGCCTGGCAGAAGCAGATGACCATGGTAGCCGAAGGGCCGCACATGGAAGACACTATCGCTGCTGCTGGCACCCTGTGCCCCTGTAACTACTGCGGGTCCCGGTGTGGGTCAGACAGGGGATCATGCCAAGTTTCATATTTTAATTTTTTCTCTGCAGTTTTCTCTTTTTCTCTGTATCTTCCCTTCTCGCTAATTCCTTTTCTATATAAGTTACTATCTCTTTTTCCAACTGTTCTTCTTCCTGGTTATATTCTTTTATAATTTTAGTCATGTAATTAATTATTTGTCCTCTCATAAAGGCCTTCATTGCATCCCATAATATAAATTTATCATTTATCTCAAAATGTTTTGATTTGTTATTCAATGTATTCCTGAAAATCTCGCCTTTTTAACAATATAGGGTTTAGTCTCCATCTATATGTTTTCGGTGAAATATCCTCTAACTCAATTGTCAATAACAAGGGTGAATGATCAGATGAAAGTCTTGCCTTATATTCAGTCTTTCGAACTCTCCCCTGGATCTGAGCCGACAAGAATATGTTGATCCTAGAATAGGTTCTGTGTTTGTTTGAATAATATGAATATGTAGCTGGCTGCTACAAGCCATGACTCTGTGGAGCCTATAGCACAGGAGAAGTTATACCTGCTGGCAGGTTAGTTCAGTAAGAACACACTGTTCCCAGGAAGAATGACACAAACCCAGGTCAAAATCCTCTCAGCACTGATTGGTGTGTTTGCGATCTGCTTTCCCTGATAGGCCAGTTAAGCTCTTTGGTTGTGGCCAATTGGAGGGCAGCGCTGCGGGCCTCGTGCAGTCTGCTGGATCGTCGTGTTCGTCCTTCATTTTGTGAGGCCCCGTTGGGGAGCCGCGAAGGGCTGCCACAAATACTCTCTTTCTTTTGGGTGTTGCTTTCTCCATATGTCAATTATTTTCATATCATGCATTAAATTTAACATAAATTTGGTTGTTTTTTTTTGTCTTTCCGGTTTTATCCATCACTGGGTCAAGGTTAAAATTAACGTCCCCTCCTGGTAAAATGTGTGCCTGTGTATCCACTATCTTTAGAAAGATGTCCTGCATAAATTCCTGATTTTCTTCATTAGGTGCATAAATGTTTAGCAAGTTCCAACATTCTGACTAAATCTGGCATTTCATCATTACGTATCTACCCACTGGGTCTATAATTACTTCCTTTATCTTAATTGGCAGATTCTTATTAACTAGTATAGCTACTCTCCTAGCTTTTGAATTGTCCGATGATGCCACTACATGACCTATGTCTATTTTCTCCTTTTTAAGTAGTGTAAATAACCTTTTTCTCTTAATTTGGTTGTGAATTCCATTAATATTAAATAGTCATATAGTTCAATGTACTCCTCTTACTCGTCCGTTTTCCACTCTCTCTCGCCTCTTCAACCCCTCCATCTCCCTTCTTCCAAAATCACTCTTTACATTTTTCTTACTCTTTACTATACTCGATGACATAACTAACAAAACAACCACAGAAGCCCCAACAGAAACAAGATATACCCTTAAAAAGAATGACATTAACTCCCCCTGTATTGAGTTGTATTTGGTTCCTTTCAAAACAACCACAACTCCCTTTTCTACCGATATTGAGCACAAACCTCAGCAGGTTTGGCAGTGGGTAGATCTTCCCCTTTCCCCAGTCCCCCCCCCCCCAGAGAAATCAGTATGTATAATTCTAAAAATATAACAAAGCTCTTTCTTTTTTCTTTTTTAAAATAATTTTCAACCTTAAACATCTGTATTCAAATGATCAACTTTCCAACTTATCTCCATAGATTATCTTAAGTCTTTTTAATATTCTTATTTTTTTCTACTCCTCTTCCCATTGTTTGTTTGGCAATTGATCTGCAAAGCAATGAGCATATTCTGGATCTGAAAACAGTCTATTTTGCCCACCAGGGATGAATTCCTTCAGTCCTGCTGGATGTCGCAACACAATGTTATAACCTTTTTTCCACAATACCGTTTTTGCCAAATTGAACTCCTTTCATTTCTTTGAAAGTTCAAAACTGATGTCTGGGTAGAAAAATATTTATTTCCTATTGGACTCCAATGGTTCTTTATCTTCCTTCATTCTTTCCTTTGGCAGCTCCAATCTTTTCTCTCTTGTTGTGAATCGTAGTAACTTTATTAGTATGGAGCGTGGTTTCTGATGTGGTTGTGCTTTTGGTGCCACTGCTCTGTGGGCTCTTTTGATTTTGATTTCTTCCTGGAATTCTTCCACTCCCAAGATCTGTGGGATCCATCTTTTCATAAATCCTTTTATGTCTGTCCCTTCTTTGCCTTCTTACACGCCCACTATTTTTATATTGTTATGTCTGCTGAAATGCTCTAAAATGTCCATTTTCTGGGCTAATAAATCTTGTGTCTCCTTAACTTCCTTGTCTCTATCTTCCAGTTTTTTAAAAAATCATTCATCTCCATTTCCACAGCTGCCCCTCATATACTTCATCAGCTCTTTTTCCGAGATCTGCTAGAACATTTTCTATTCTGAATTCTGCCTTTTGCATTTTTTTATTGTATTAAACTCTGCCATTAATGTGTCCATTAGTGTTTTTATTTGGTTGTTAAAATATTCTTTATCTATCAGCTACTTATGCTATTTTCCCTTGTGGGTCTTTTATCCTTCTCTTTGTCTTCCTTCTCTGGCTCCCTTTCTTGTCTTTGTGATGCTTCTTCTTCCATTGTTGTCTCTCCTCCAGTTTCTCCAGCTGTTGCTGCAATGTCCTGCTGCCGGGCTTCACTCCCACTGGCATCCTCGCTGTACTGCACACTGCTCGTGCGTGACTCCTCACGCAGGTGCATTTATGCTTCTTTTTTGGGCTCTGTGAGCCATCGTTGTAGTCCGCCCCAGGAGCCATCACTACCCAGATGCCCACTTCGTCGGTCGGGCCAACCTTTTGGTGAGAGCTCCCTGCTCCCACACACAGGTAAGGCTTTCCTCCTTTTTTCTGGAGATTTTCTTGTTTCATTGTCTGTCGTTCTGGTCTTTTCTTTTTTTGGAGCCATCCTCAGGGTCTTCTTGTCCTCTTTATCTTGCAGCTTCTCTGTGTTTTATTTCACTGCTTTGTTTTTTTACCTTTTTTTCCCACTTTCTCCATGGAGGGCTGGTTTTCCTCGACCAACCACTACTCCATCACGTGACTTCCCCCCAGAAACAAAGGGAATTTGAGAGAGAAATGGAAACTTGGCAATATTCTGCTACATTTGCAGATGAGTGTGTTTTAACTCATAATGTGAGATTTGTGCCCAATCGACTTTTTTCAGCAGGTAATATTAAGTTAGAAAATAAATGCAGAATCAGTGCCAGTAAAGAAAGTGCTGTGCAAATTGATTTAAAGGAGATGAAATACGTCTGTGAGGCCCAACAGGAGTAAGGCAGTGATGACCAGCCAGACACTTATATTTTACTTTGTTAGACCAGAATTCTGGTGTTAAATTTGAGAATAATAACCTACAAAAGGATTTGTCATTATCTCGAAAGAAATTTATGAAAATGCAGGAAATCGATCCAGATCTTGTTAAAGTGAGAGATAAAGCAGTCTCTGTTGACAAAATTAAGAAAGTGCCCATTGGATATTATTTCAAGGAAGGTATGTTGATGAGGAAATGGAGACCCATTGATATGCCTGCCAGTGAAGAATGTTCACCAGGTTGTGGTTCCAAAAGCCTATCGGGATGAGAATTTAGCCCATAGCACAGCCTAAGGTGGGCATCTTGGGGGAAAAAAACTATTTTTAAAATTATGAAACAATTTTATTAGCCTAGTCTGAGAAAAGATGTTAAGACACTTTGCAGGACCTGTTAAACGAATCTTTTTCTAGAGTTATTGTGCATTGTGTTGATTCACTGCCCAACACAAAAGCTGGAAATGAATATTTGTTGACTAGGTTTGCAGAAACCATACCACTTAGGAAGATTAAACCAAAGATTCTTGTAAAATCTTTCACTTTAGTTGGTCTGCCTAAATAAATTCAATCAGATCAGGGGAGTAATTTTATGTCAGGATTGTTTCAGCAGTTAGTTTATAAATTGAGAGCTAAACAGATGACATCATCTGCATATTATCCAGAATCTCAAGGAGCTTTGAAGAGATTACAATCAATCCAAACATCATGATGAAAACTTATTATTTTGAGAATGAGAAGGATTGGGGTGAAGGTGTTCAAACGAATGTGATAGTATGGATTCTATCACTGATGTATATATGTGTATATTGTAGTATGGGATAGCTGTGATTGGCTGAGAGCATAGCCATGCCTACTGGCAGGTCTTAAAAGGTTGCTCCTAGCCAGACCCAGATTGACCTACATGTGATACGCTCCAGTCTTTTGTTAATAAAAGCCTTGGTTCGGATCAACAAGACTTTGATTCTTTCAATGTACACTACAATTTTATTAACAAAATCTTTTCTAGACATCGACCTGCAGTCAGCTACTGCCCTGAATGACTTCAAGCACTGGGTGAGGTGTTTCGAGACTGACCTACAACTCTCTGACCCTGCCTTGGAGGAGGACGGCCATCGACTGCTAGTATTGATGTCTATGGTGTCCCCGAGAGTCTACAAGAGCATCCAGGATGCAGCCACCTACACAGCAGCCATGAAGGTGCTGAAAGGACTCTACGAGCGACCTGTGAACAGGGTCTATGCCCAATACAAACTAGCAACCAGGAGGCAACTGCCCGGTGAGTCCTGTAGAGCTTACCTCCAAGCACTAAGGTTACTGGGCAGAGTCTGTGCCTGCACAGACAGAACTGCTGCTGAGATCACCGATGATCTCATTCGGGATGCTTATGTGGCCAGGGTCCGATCGAATGAGGTGAGGCAGCGCCTGCTAGAGCACGGGGGAGAAAACCAAGAGGATGCGACCTGGATCACAGAGACAATGGAGGCTGTGGTCTTAAGTATGGATGCTTACTCTCAGGGCTGGACCCCATGCTATGGAGTGAGTCGTATGTCTGCTCTTAACCCTACTACCCTATGGCCCTCCGATGGCCTGGCTTCATTGCAATCTTGCCTGATGCGACCCTGAAGGGCTACTTCTGTGGGAAGGACAAGCACAAGCGATTGGGAGAGCAATCGAGGGTTAAGGGAAGGTTGGGCTGTGAATGTTTCTTGCATCTACTCTTATTTTCTTTGGTTAGTTATTTGGGTTTTTTGTCTTTGTCCTTGTTCCCGCCCTTGTTCCTCACCTAGTTATATTCACAGGTCGGATGGAATGGAGCAAAGGGCGAATGGTAAGAGATTGGGGGTGTGGGGGGGGGGGTTGGTGGCAGGGTGGAAGCATTTAAAGGAGGAACCCGGGGGTAATGACTAAGAATGTAAAATTTGCTACTTTTAATGTCAATGGCTTAAACAGTTCAGTGAAGCAAAAAAGGGTCTTGGCACACATTTAAAAAATGCGAGTGGATCTGGCCTTCCTTCAAGAGAAGCATTTAACCGGATGGGAACAGCAAAAGCTAAAAAGGGGATGGTGGGTCAGGTTATATCCCTCCTCATTCAGCTCAAAGGCAAGGGGAGTGGCATTTCTAGTGGGGAAGAGTGTTCCAGTGCAGGTGTAGAAGGTGATTATAGACAAAATGGGAAGATTAGTTATGGTCACTGTCAGATATATTCAGAATCCCGGAGCCTAGTGAATGTCTACGCCCCCAACTATGATGATGTAAAATTTATACAGGACATTTCCCTACGATTGGCGGAAGGGAATGAAAGTATTCTAATAGGTGGTGACTTTAATCTACATCTGGATCCTCTGCTGGATAATCCACAAAACAGATAACTAGGACCAGGATGGCGAGAGCCACCATTGACTGCATGGGGGCGCTGAATTTGATAGATGAGTGGCGGAGAAAGCATCCAAGAGAGAGGGATTGCTCATTTTACTTAAAACAACATAACTCCTACTCTAGAATAGATTTTTTTTCTGGCTTCAGCCCATCTGGGGGGGAAGGATCATGGAAGCCGAGTATAGGGCAAGGTTTCTCTCAGACCACTCCCCCCCTGGTTTTGACTATAGACATGCCAAATAAGCAGGACACAGCATACAGGTGGCATCTTAACACTTTGCTATTGAGAAAGCCAGAATTTTGTAGTTTTATAAGATCTCAAATAGCCCTATTCTGTGAGGACAACTGCCCCTCTACTCGAGATAAATTTCTTCTAAGGGATACTCTCAAGGCATACTTGAGGGGTCAGATAATTAGGTACACAAAGACAAACAAGAAAAATTATATGAGGGAAGTGGAGGAATTGGAAAAGGACATTACCCAATTCGAGAAGGATTTTCAGGAATCAGGCCAAGAGGGCCATTACAGAGCTCTCACAAACAAGAAATTGGAATATAATACGTTTCAGATGTATAGTCCAGAGAAGGCCATTATGAGGTTGAGACAAAAGTATTACGAATTGGGGGAGAAAGCACACAAGGTCCTCGCTTGCAGTTGAGGGCAGAACAAGCCTCTAGAACAATTAATGCAATACAAACCAGGAATGGCCAGATCTCGTATAAACCATGGGAAATTAATGAGACCTTCAGGGAATTCTATGAAGGGTTGACTGGGGATCCCAATCAAAGGGACAAGTTCCTGGCCAGATTAAACCTCCCACATCTGAATCCAGAGGAACAGGAAGGATTAGATCTTCCTTTTACAGAGGAAGAGCTAAATAAAGCATTTAGTGTGCTACAAGTAGGCAAGTCTCCAGGGGAGGATGGATTCCTGCCTGAGTTCTATCAAGAATTTAAGGACTTATCAATGCCTTTGTATATGGAGGTGATAGACCAGGCTATGGAAACACGGTCCCTCCCAGAATCTTTCATAGTGGCAATTGTTACGATGATTTTGAAGAAGGGTAAAGATCCACTCATGCCATCTTCTTATTGGCAAATTTCCCTGCTGAATACTGATTATAAGATCCTGGCCAAAGCCCTGGCAAACAGATTGGCATTGCATTGGACGAAATTGATAAACAAAACAGACAGGTTTTGTGCAGGTGAGGCAAGCAGTGGACAATATTGGCAGATTGCTAAGGGTAATGCATCTGACACAATCTAGAAATGAGAGGGGATTGACCATTTCCTTGGATGCAGAGAATGCTTTTGACAGATTGGAGTGGGAATTTTTATTGAAGGTGCTGGAGAAGTTGCTGCTGAGATTCTATCTCTCACCTTCCATTCTCTCTCTTTGGAATGAGAACAGGTTGTTGAGGGAACCTTTCTTGACTTTGCACCTGTTTATTATCCGGTAGAGAATTAGGAAATGTGAAGGCTTTAGCATCGTCACTAAGAAACTGAGATTGAAAATTTCTATAAAAAACTTTAAGTACAGCAAGATAACGAAAAGCAAACTTATATCGCTTCTTCCACAAAACAGCATTAGCTGAATTAAATTCTTTACAACATTTAATAAGTTTGACTCAAATCGGCATTAAAAAAATGACTTATTTTTAACTACTAAAGGGCCTTGGTTGCTTCTTGCATTCTGAACTGCAACTGATTCTC
Organism: Narcine bancroftii; assembly: GCF_036971445.1. NCBI lineage: Eukaryota > Metazoa > Chordata > Chondrichthyes > Torpediniformes > Narcinidae > Narcine > Narcine bancroftii. Next base: position 1,548,038 of record NC_091471.1, on the reverse strand, counting down.
TATCTTGATAGCATAAACATCTAATCAGGATAGAACATGGAGCTTCAGGAAGAGGTTTTCTCCTTATCGCCCTATAGTTCTGTCCAGTTCCAGACCATTCGGAAAATATTCCTTTCCCAAAATTTCGGGAATCCACTTCTGAAAGAATTGAACTGGATCCAGACCTTCAAAATCTTCCAGAAGATCAACAATTTTAACATTGTTCCAACAAATAATTTATCTGAATTTCCCAGCCAGTAAATGAATCCTCCATCTGTCCCAACTTTTATTTATATTGTTCAAGATCATCTTTACAATCAAGAAAATCTTCTTCAATCTTCTTAAATTTGTCTTACACCTTGTCCAATACTTTCAGACACTTTGCCACATCCAACTTAAGAGAAGATATTTCTCGTTCATGTCAGCAAGCTGTTCCTTCATTGATGAAAAACCTTGACCCATCTGAATTGCCAAATTTTCAATCTAAGATAAATCAATTTGTAAAGTTGAATCTGAATAATGAGGATCAGATTTAAACTTTAAAGCCTGCTTAACTATGGGCCAACCATTATATTTAACGGTTTATTCCTCCTCCATACCTTGGTCTTCTTCTTCTTCTTCCAGTTCTCCAGTGTCTCCTTCCTCTTCCTCTGTTGATCCTGAAACCATTTCAGCCGGACTCCAGGTGTGCACCCCACCCCATCGGCCCAGGATTGCTGGACTGAGAGAAGTTGGGTCCCACACAGCCTGGGCTACATTCGTACATGCACAGTTGCTCCTCTTGGTCCAGAAGAGGACAACGTCAGGTGCGGGCGTCATCTTCCACAGCACTGCACGAAGTCGGCACCGGTGTAGAATGAATCTTACCGGAGGACTGGCACTGAGGATGTGGATGAGGAGGAATCGAGTCCAGAAGCTCCACTTCAAAGTTAGGCCCAAATTCCTCTGTGCTTGATAACTGTTTAGGAATTTATTTTTTTTTAGCTGTTTGTGCTTTTGTTTTCCTCATAGTTACTTCTAGGATATTTCAGCAACATGTTCAATATTTTCCAAAAAAAATTTAAGACTTTAAAAACAGGTTTTATATAACCATATTACAGTACGGAAACAGGCCATATCAGCCCCTCTAGTCAGTATAAATTTACGTGATCTCCTCTCGTCCCACCTACCAACTCCCTGCCCATAACCCTCCAACCCCTCAATTCCATGCACTTATCCAACTTTTTCTTAAATGACAAAATTGACCCTGCTGCAACCACCTCTTCCGGAAGGTCATTCCACTCAGCCCCCACTCTCTGAGTGAAGGAGCTCCCTTTTATGTTACTTCTAAAGTTTTGCCCCCTAACTCTTAACTTATGACCCCATGTTCCAATCTCCCCTACCCTCAGCCTATTCACATCTACTCTATCTATTCCCTTCATAATTTTAAATACCTCTATCAAATCCCCCCTCAACCTTCTACTCTCCAATGAATAAAGACCCAGACTACTCAATTCTTTCTCCATATTCAAAATTCTGCAATCCAGGCAACATTTTAGTAAATCTTCTCTTGAATAGTTCTGCCAGGAGGAGGTGTCTCTCCACGTCTTCTCCCTACACCATTATGCCAGCCAAGTCCACTTTTGAAAAGATTTTTGTCCCAATGCAGATTTACTGAAAAATCTTGAATATGGGGAATAGTGTAGCGATCCGGAATAGTGGCATCGTTGAGCTGTCCGGATATGACCTCGGCCACTGTGATTAAGGAACTCCGCAGTATCTTCACTCTGTTTTGGTACCCTGATTACATCCACAGCAATCGGAAGTCCTCATTCATGAGTGAAGAGCTGTGGTAGTACTTTATGGCCAGAGGCATAGCCACCAGTAGGACCACCAGCTATAACTCCAGGGATAATGGCCAGGTGGAGAGGGAAAATGCCACCATTTGGAAGGCTGTGCTCCTGGTCCTGAAGTCTAGAGATTTACCAATGTCTCACTGGCAAGACGCCATCCAGTCCCTCCTGTACACCGCTACAAACACCACCCCGCATGATCGCCTACCCCAGAAAGTCAGCGAATGGGTCCTCGATTCCCCGCTGGTTGGCGATGCCAGGCCCGGTCCTGTTCTGGAGACACGTGAGGAGCCATAAGACTGACCTGTTGATCGAGGAGGTACACCTCATCCATTGCTAACCCTCAGTATGCCTTTGTGAGGTATCCCGAGGCCACGAGGATACAGAACCTTTCTGGGATCTGGCACACCCCTGACTGACCTGAGTTTATCACCACCCCACAATGGGACTTACTGTTAGGGGCAGACTCACCTGTGATACCACCCCCCCTGGTGTCAGCTCTTATCGGGCCACTGACCCCACCTCCCTCTCATGCCATTTCCAACATCACCCCGACACAGACAGCACCCTCTCCACGTAGTCAGACGGTGACCCCACCTCTAGACACCTGGCTGGCAGAACAGCAGACCACCCCGATCCCTGTTCCCGTCAGGTCTTGTAGACAGAGAAGGTCACCAGTGCGACTCAATCTTTAGTCTTGGCAATTTTTGTTGTTGTTCAAAGACTGTAGGGGAATTCTGTTTTAAAAGGAGGAGTGAATATGGTGAGATCAGCCATGATCTCATTGAATGGCGGAGCAGGCTCGAAGGGTCGAATGAACTACTCCTGCTCCTATCTTCTATGTTTCTATGTTTTTTATCTATATGTTTCCTCCATTGTATATAGTTATACATGGAGCTGGCCCACCTACTGATGACTCATTCCCTATGACTCCTCCCCCATGGACCTGGGCCATAAAGGTCGAGCCACCTTTCCCTTCCCACCATTCCTATACCTGGATCCAGGCCAGCAAGATTCTTCTGTATATTAAAGCCTATCGTTCCCTCAGCCTTTTCTCTGAGGTTACTTGTAGGGCCTATCAATTATACTGTATAACTTTATGTTGTAAAATCTACAAAATAAATGGTAGATTGTAGTTTACATTTTTGATCTAAAAGAAGCCCAAAATTTCTTCCGTGGGAAGGATGTGTGACGGATTTGTGTTAATGTTGATTTTTTAAAACAATTTTATTTAAGAATTTTACAAGACCAAAAATACAAAGCATAATCTTAAACTACCCCCTCCTCCCCCCACCACCTATCCCAACCCCAACAACCCAACCCACTTCAGAGCTTATTTTTTTAAAAACACAATAATATCGGGTTATAACAGGTTGCTGGACGGTTTGCCATCTTTTTACACGTTTAATCACAAATAAAACTTTTACTTAACATCTAAACCCATACATTCCAAATACAGACTTTACATCTTTTTTTTAAACTTTATTTAAGATTTTACAACATGAATAACATATAGGATTACATTAAAAAAAATTAAGAATAAAATAATAAAATTACAATACAATATCAGTAATCTAAATAAACTATACCCTCCCCAATAATTATTGCACATTAATAACCGGACTCAAATTAGTCCAACCCCCCCCCCTTTCCCCCCAAAATAAAGAGTGAAGAATTAATAAAGTTAATAATATATGTGAGAAAAAAACCCACTTACAAAAAAAAACAAAAACATAACTGATTAAAATACTAACAAAAAAAGTAATTAATACTAAGATATCAGACTTAAAAAACATATTTAAATCAAACTTAAATGCATATATTTAACAAACGGAGTTAAGATGAAACATATATTTAACTCAAACTTAATATAAAAAATTAGTAAAGTTAGTAACATTATCTATCAAAAATTCTTAAACAATAATCAATTCTTAAAAAAAATTGTAGCATGAAAAAAAGATGAAAAAAAACTTTCTCTATAGAGATAAACCTTCACCAAATATCAACTAATTTCACATCTATCATCATATTAGTCACATAAACCACCATCTTAAAACAAAATTCAAACCTCATTAAGCATTGTACAATTCAATTTTATTACTCTTCCACCATTTTTCCCTTTTACTCTTGAATAGTTATCCAATAAAAGCTCCAATACCACATTTAAATATCCCCAATCATTACGTTAAAATTCAGATATCCAAATAATAAAAACACATCTACAACGAAATCTATATCTTCAACAAATGGAGCATAAACCACAAACAAAATTCAAGCCTCATTAAGAATTGTACAATTCAATTTATAACTTTCACCATTATTCCCTTCGTTCTATAACTAAAATAGCAAAATAATATACACCAGAATTACCACTCCTTTCACCTTAAAGTTAAAGAAAAAATATAAAAAAAACTTATCCATCCCATTCACATTTAAATTTCAGATATTCCTTATCTACTGAATAAACTTTACAAAAAAAACCACATCAATTTTTAGTTTTTTAAACAATCAAATACTTTCTTATGCTTTTTTTATATTTAAACAAAAAAAAACCCCTTCACTCTTTAATCTAATAATACAAAAAAAAAGGAAAAACAATGGGTAGGAGGTTAAAAATACCCCCTCCCATCTTAACCGCGCAATGCGGTAACTCCCAAAAAAAATGGGTGTGAGATAACTCACACGTAGCAGATGACTTTCAGGAAATAGTGCCTATCCAGTTCTCTCCCCCAACTCTCACTTCATTTAAACTAACATCATCATTATTTAATATCCCTTTTTTTAAAAAAAACATTAGAAAAAAAAAAGGACAACTCTTCTTTTAATCAGCTACAACTGCTGAGTCACCATTACAACCATTCCTTCTTGGAGCGCATCTCTTTTCTTCCATCTCTTGTCTCCTTCGAGATCGCGGCGGACTATGTCTCTGTTGAAACTGAGTAATTGACAGCTCTTGAGCAAATGCTATAGCTTCCTTTGGAGAATCAAAGAACTTTGGTTGGCAACCATTTTGAAAAACCTTCAAAACAGCTGGCTATCTAAAGGTTGCCTTGTAACCTTTCTTCCACAACAACTATTTAGCAGGATTGAATTCCCGTCGTTGGAACATAACTTCTTGACTCAAATCCGTATAGAAGAAAACTCGATTATTTTGAATCATCAAGGGTGATTTTCTCTGTTGTGCATTTCTAATAGCCACTCGTAAAATTATTTCTCTGTCGTAATAATTCAAGCAACGAACCAAAACAGGTCTTGGACTTTGACCTGAAATAGGTCTTCTACGCAAGGCTCTGTGAGCACGTTCCAGTATTATACCTTCTGGGAAATGTTCTTGACCCAGCACCTGCGGAATCCATTCAGTAAAATATTTTCTTGGGTCTGGTCCCTTCATACCTTTCGGCAAACCAATAATCTTTATATTGTTACGTCTGGATTGGTTTTCCAAATAATCAATCTTTTTCACCAAATTTTTATTTTGAGTTTGTAAGTCTTTGACCATTTTGGTCACATCAAAAACTTGATCCCGTATTTCATCTATATCTTCTTCACACGAATTAAATTTATCTCTCACTTCAAGCTTAAAAGCTCCAAACTCAGCCATCTATTGAGAATGTATTTTCACCAAAGTATTAAACCTAGTACCAAGTTCAGTCATAATCTTGGATATTCCCTCCATTGTATAAGATCATTGAGATTCAAGATTCACAAAAATCTTTTCAATTGGAAGAGATTTTGGCTCAACAGATTCCTGCTTCTTCTCCAAAGGATCTTCTATTCCTTCCTTCATTCTGGTTGCCTTCCTTGTAGTATGACTACGTGTGGAAACCCCAGCCACAGCCTCTCCAGCAATGACTGGAGGACGCTGGCTGGGGTTTTCCCCAGTCCATAATGTATTAAATTCTCCCAGTACATCAAGTTGTATAGGTTCTTGTATCTCAAGAGATGCAGTTTGCAGCGCCACCTCTACAGTTGACAAATGCCTTTGAGTAACTCTTTGTTCTAAAGGCTGTTTGGCGCCCTCTTTAGGGGGCTCTACCGATGTAGCATAGAGCTCTACATCCGAACACTGTACCTCACTCCTGGGATCCATTTCACGCTGAGTCCCGGTGTCTTTCCTGTAGGTAGGCTCGAAAACTTTTGGAAAATGTAGTTTTTTGATGATCTGTTGTCGGTTTTTGTTTTGCTCTTTTCCACCAATTGTACCATCATAAGTTAAATTAACAGCACTGAAATTATCTAAGCTTTTAAAGAATTTTAACGGGCATTTCTAGACAAAACAATAAGATAGAGTCAGGAGAGGACTGGAAGGCACATCTGATCCTTACGCCATCTTGCCACGCCCCCCAGACTTTACATCTTAACAAAAAATAGTTATTCCACAAGATGGCGTAGGAAGAAGACGTGTGAAACCACCTCTCCCCAGCTGAATAATTAATGCCCAAAAAATAGAGACATTTAAAAATCTAAAACTTTTTCTGAGAAGGGATTAAGTGTCAAACACAGCAATAATGAAGAAAATAAAACCCCAACCTAGGAAGAAATTGCATTTTAAAAGAGCTGAAAGTGCAGAAGAACTGAGGCCTACCTTTCAGAAAGATGCACGAGTATCGAGCACTGAAGTCCCGAAGATGCAGAGGATTACTCAGGCGAGGTTCTCTATTATACCAGCGCCCTCCTTGTGTTCAGAAATGCAAGATGGCACCGGCGCAGTGTGTCCCACTTTGGAGTAGGGAGCACAAGCGCGACACAGGATGCATGCCCAAGGAGGTTGGGGAGCGTGGGGGTGAGCGCTCTGTACGCGAACGCGACTGTGAGAGCATTGGTGCAGCTAGCGGCGTGATAACCACTGGTGCAGGTCTGGAGGATCTACGCCTCTGGGCCCTGACTGAACTGGGCAGGCGCGGTGAGCTGCGCATGTGCACTACTCCCAACCAGGCCCAGGCTGCAGTAATGGCCAGCCTCTGCCAGGCCAACTATGTCAGCCAAGTCGAGGGGGGGGGGGTTCAGACCCGCAGCCAAGTGCCACAGGTGAAGATGGTCACCATGGAACAAGAAGAGAAAGCCATACTGCTGGCTGCAAGAATTATTGAAGGTAGGCCTAGAGATTTAAATCCCCTCCACTATGAACTTACCAGTTCTGCCAATGGATTTGCTCAAGTGAACAATGAGGGGGATAATGGACATCCCTGTCTAGTTGACCTATACTTAATTTAAATTGGTTCAATACATATCCATTTACTGTTACCTTCGCCAATGGTCCATTATATAATGCTTTAATCCAATTAATATCTTTTTCTGGTAGATTAATACTTTAAATAAATAATTCCATTCTACTCTGTCAAGGGCTTTTTCTGCGTCTAAAGCAACAGCCACTTTTGGCTTCTTATTTCCTTGAATTGCATGAATTAGATTAATAAGTTTACAGACATTATCCACTGTTCATCATTTCTTAATAAATCCAGTTTGATCTTGTTTTACTATTTTTGGTACACAATCGGCCAGTCTCTATGCTAATAATTTCGTTATTATCTTATAATCTGAATTAAGTCGAGATAGCTTTACGATGCTGGAGTTAATGGATCCTTCCCCGTCTTTGGTATTACTGTAATTATTGCTGTCTTACATGAATCTGGCAAGTTTTGTGTTTCTTTTATCTGGTTCATTACTTCCAGGAGAGGAGGAATTAATAACTCTTTAAATGTTTTATAGAATTCTATTGGAATTCCATCCTCTCCAGGTGTTTTATTGTTCGGGAGCTTTTTTAATATATCCTGTATTTCCTCTATTTCAAATGGTTTTATCAGTTTCTTTTGTTCCTCTTCTTGCAATTTTGGCAGTTCAATTTTAGCTAAAAACTCTTCTATTTTATCATCTTTCCTCTCGTACTTAGTTTGGTGTAATTGTTCATAAAATTCCTTAAAGTTCTCATTAATCTCTATTGGGTTATATGTAATTTGTTTGTCCTTTTTCCTTGATGCCAGTATCGTTCTATTAGCTTGTTCTGTTTTAAGTTGCCAGGCTAATATTTTATGTGTTTTTTCTCCCAGTTCATAATACTTTTGCTTTATTTTCATTATGTTCTTCTCCACCTTGTACATTTGTAATGTTTCGTATTTTTTTTTGTCCGCCAGTTCTCTCCTTTTCGTTATATCATCACTTTTTACTAATTTCTTTTCTGTACTTACTATCTCCCTTTCCAACTGCCCTATTTCCCGATTGTAGTCCTTTTTCATCTTAGTTACATAACTTATTATCTGCCCTCTAATGAAGGCTTTCATTGCGTCCCATAATATAAATTTGTCTTTCACTGATTCTGTATTTATTTCAAAATATGTTTTAATTTGGTATTCAATAAACTCTCTGAATTCCTGCCTTTTAAGTATCATGGAGTTTAACCTCCATCTATATGTTCTTGGTGGGATGTCCTCCAGTTCCATTGCTAATAACAGGGGTGAATGATCTGATAGTAGTCTAGCTTTATACTCAGTTTTCCTAACTCTCCCTTGAATATGGGCCGACAACAAAAACATATCAATCCTTGAGTATGTTTTATGCCTACTCGAATAATATGAATATTCCTTCTCTCTTGGGTACTGCTCCTCTAGATATCCATAATTTTAATTTCCTGCATTGATTTAACTATAAATTTGGCTTCTTTATTCTTTTTGCTCGTCTTTTGTCCAGTTTTATCCAACATTGGATCCAAAATAAGGTTAAAATCCCCTCCTCTCAATTTATTTCCTTGTGTATCTACAATCTTCAAAAAAATATCCTGCATAAACTTTTGATCCTCCTTAGGTGCAGATATATTGAGTAAATTCCAAAATTCTGAGTATATCTGACACTTTCTCATTACATACCTCCCTGCTGGATCTATTATTTCCTCCTCTATCTTGATTGGTACATTTTTATTAATTAATATAGCCACACCTCTAGCTTTTGAATTATATGATGCTGCCGTTACGTGTCCTACCCAGTCTCTCTTTAATTTGTTATGTTCCACTTCAGTTAGATGCGTTTCCTGCACAAATGCTGTATCTAATTTTTTCTTTTTTCAGTAAATTTAATAGCCTCTTCCTTTTAATTTGGTTATGTATTCCATTAATGTTTATAGTCATATAGTTCAACGTGGCCATCTCGTATCTTGTTTACACCTCATTTCCGCTTCCTCACCACCACCATCCCCCTTTTCCCAATTTTCATCTGTTTTCCCTTTTTAAACTCAATGTATGACAACACATTTAAAACATAAAATACTCTAACAATTCCCACATCCAATATAACCCCAAATACCACCACCCCCCCCTCTGAGTTGCCCCTTATCCTTTGCCGGGCAGCCACAACTCCCCTTTCCATTTGGATTGCGATCCTGCTCACAAGCGTCAACTGATTTCGCAGTGACGGTTATTCTCTCCCCCCCCAACCCCCCGAAAACACTTTTTTACACATATAACCTTTCTCCCTTTTTTTCCCCTTACTTCTTTCCTTCCCTTCTCTTTCCCTTCTTTAGTTCTTCTACATCATTTTTATATCTTTATATATACGTTATCGCCATTCTTCATTCTTGTTACATCTCTTCATCTCTCCTTCTGTCCTGTAGGTGTTCTGCAAATTCTTGTGTTTCCTCCGGATCCGAGAACAGTCTGTTTTGCTCCCGGGGATAAATATTTTAAGTACAGCTGGATGTCTTAACATGAATTTATAACCTTTTTTCCATAGGATCGATTTTGCTGCATTAAACTCTTTCCTCTTCTTTAAGAGTTCAAAACTTATGTCTGGGTAAAAAAATATTTTTTGACCCTTGTTTTCCAATGGTTTATTATCTTCTCTAATTTTATTCCTTACCCGTTCCAGTATATTTTCTCTTGTCGTTTATCTCAAAAATTTTACTAAGATGGATCTTGGTTTTTGATGCGCCTGTGGTTTCGGGGCTAGTGCTCCGTGTGCCCTTTCTATTTCCATTCCTTCCTGCATTTCTGTCATTTCCAGGACCTTTGGGATCCATCCTTTTATAAATTCCTTCATATCTGTGCCTTCTTCACCCTCCTTCAGGCCCATTATTTTGATGATGTTTCGCCTACTATAATTTTACAACATATCAATTTTCTGAGATAACAACTCTTGTGTCTCTTTAATTTTTTTGTCACTTTCTTCCAATTTTCCTCTTAAGTCGTTCACTTCCATTTCTACAGCCATTTCTCGTTCTTCCACATTTTCTACACTTTTCCCTATTTCTGTCATGACTAGTCCTAATCTTTGCACTTTATCTTCTGTTCTTTTCATTTTTCTTTTCATTGCTCTAAATTCTAATGACAACCATTCTTTTAATGCTCTCATTTGTTCTTCAAAAAAAGCTTTATCTATATTCTGTCCATCTGTTTTACCTTCTATCTCTCTGTGAAGATCTTGGTCTTCTTCTTCCTCTTCTTCTGTGTCTGTGTTTGTGTCGTCTTCTTCTCTTCCTTGTATCTGTGTCTCTTCTGACTTTCCTGATGAGTTGCTTGTCTCACTTTGTCGGGCTTCTTCTTGCTTGGCCTCTTGCTGTTGGTCCTCTTCTTCTGGGCTACTCATCTGTTGGGCCTCCTGCTGCTGCTCTTCTTTCCTTTCTCTCCCTTTCCTGTAGCTTTTCTCTTCTTCCAGCTGAGAGCCCTGGTGTCGGGCATCCCTCAGCTAGTCGCGCCATTGTTGCCCACTCCTCAGCTGAGCCCCCTTCCATCGGTGTTTTTCTTTACCTTAGATTGTGCAGTGCGCATGCGTGACTCCTCGCGCATCCGCAGTTGTGCACTTTTGTTTGGCTCAGAGAGCCATTTTTTCAATACACCAGTCATGGGGTCGCAACTCCGAGGGGCCATCACCAACCTCGGAGATTGGGCACTCTTCTCCACCACGGCTCCCTGTTCCTTCGTGCAGGTAAGGCCTTCTCCTTTCTTTTCTGGTGTCTTCTTTTTTCCCATTGTTTTTATTTTTTCCTTCTTAGGTGCCATTTTCTTTCTCTTCTCTGCAACTTTATCTTTTATTTCTTATATTTTGTATTTATTGAACTTTGTCTTTTCTTAACTTTTTTTCTTCTTTTCTGGAGAGGGCTGGTATTACCTGACCAGCCACTACTCCATCACAGTTTTTGGAAGATGAGAGTGATGTTTTAACATTTGCTAACTTTTTACCAAATAATTCAAATAGTTCTGAGTTGGAGAAACAGCCAAAATTGCAGGGATCTTCAAAGAAGGGGAATGGAAATGGAAGGAGGAACTTGAAGGAGCAGAAATTGATTGAGATTGGAGATGATGGTCAAGTTGGTGGTGCCATGGAGGCTGTGGGATGAATTTCTGAAAACAGAAAAATTTTCTTTGTTATTGAACTACCAACTGGGGGAGGTGGACGATTCTGCAACTTCCGAAGTCATCTACTAGTGGTATTGACCACACCCGGTCTATAGACGGGGGACCACTACTGTGTTTTTTTTTGTTAGCGGGACTTTTTTTATTTGATTTTTTAATATAATTTTTATATATTGGTAGTTTAAGGGTTTTTTTTTTAAAAGGAACATATTTTGTGTAAGGGTTTGTTTTGTTGGGTGCCATTTTGAAGGGGCAATGAGTAAATTGAATTTCGCGACATTTAACGTTAAAGGGCTTAATCATCCAATAAAAAGGAAATGTATGTTGGATTATATCAAAACGATGAAGGTGGACATTGCATTTTTACAAGAGACTCATCTGATGGAGAAAGAACATTTGAAATTAAAACAGGATTGGGTCAGGCATGTGATAGCGTCTTCTTTTAATTCCAAAATTCAAGGAGTAGCAATTTTGATACGTAAAAATGTGCCTTTTATTGGAATTTTTTTTGCTAATGCAGGTAGAGTCTTGAAGGTTAATTGTAAAATATTTTCAGAAGCTTGGACTTTGATGAATCTGTATGCACCAAATGAGGACGACATAGAATTTGTTACTGATGCATTTTTGTATTTGAATCAATCAAATGAGAATATTAAGGTTGGAGGGGACTTTAATTGTTGCTTGGATCCATTGTTGAATAAATCTCCAAAAATTGTGAAGAAAACTAAAATGGTGAAAAGAATAACTGAGTTGATGAGGGATTTAAATTTAGTGAAAATATGGAGACAGAAAAAGATTTTTCATTTTATTCTGCTCATCACGATTTGTTTTCAGAATAGATTTTTTTTGGTATCACCACATTTACAGGGTAGAATTGGACAGGCTGAATATAAAAGAGTAGGATTTTGTCTGATCATTCATTATTGTTAATATTAATCTTTAAAGTTAAAATCTCATATATATACTTTAGTGAAGGTTTTTGGGTAGACAGGGGCACATTTACAGATACCAAAAACCTTTACACACAGAAACCATTTTGAAATACAAGATGTCATTGTTCTGCTGGAAGCCTGTTTGTTTAAAAAGACTGGTAATTAAAAACTGCAAATGGTCATAAAAGTCTTATGACTGTTCTCCATTGAGAACTCAAAACAATGAATGTTTGCTGAATAACACAGAGAGTTGTGGGTGCCTGGAATGCCTTGCCAGGGATGGTGGTGGAGGCTGGAACATTGGGGGCATTTAAGAAACTCTTAAACAGACACATTGTTTGGCCTGGAAGTCAGCCTGAAGAAAACTGAGGTTCTCCATCAGCCAGCTCCCCACCATGACTACCAGCCCCCCCACATCTCCATCGGGCACACAAAACTCAAAACAGTCAACCAGTTTACCTATCTCGGCTGCACCATTTCATCGGATGCAAGGATCGACAACGAGATAGATAACAAACTCGCCAAGGCAAATAGCGCCTTTGGAAGACTACACAAAAGAGTCTGGAAAAACAACCAACTGAAAAACCTCACAAAGATTAGCGTATACAGAGCCGTTGTCATACCCACACTCCTGTTCGGCTCCGAATCATGGGTCCTCTACCGGCATCACCTACGGCTCCTAGAACTCTTCCACCAGCCTTGCCTCCGCTCCATCCTCAACATTCATTGGAGCGACTTCATCCCTAACATCGAAGTACTCGAGATGGCAGAGGCTGACAGCATCGAATCCACGCTGCTGAAGATCCAACTGCGCTGGGTAGGTCACGTCTCCAGAATGGAGGACCATCGCCTTCCCAAGATCGTGTTATATGGCGAGCTCTCCACTGGCCACCGTGACAGAGGTGCACCAAAGAAGAGGTACAAGGACTGCCTAAAGAAATCTCTTGGTGCCTGCCACATTGACCACTGCCAGTGGGCTGATATCGTCTCAAACCGTGCATCTTGGCGCCTCACAGTTCGGCGGGCAGCAACCTCCTTTGAAGAAGACCGCAGAGCCCACCTCACTGACAAAAGACAAAGGAGGAAAAACCCAACACCCAACCCCAACCTACCAATTTTCCCCTGCAGCCGCTGCAACCGTGTCTGCCTGTCCCGCATCGGACTTGTCAGCTACAAACGAGCCTGCAGTTGACGTGGACATTTACCCCTCCATAAATCTTCGTCCGCGAAGCCAAGCCAAAGAGAAGAAGAATGTTTCCTCCATTGTATAAAATTATTGTTGGCTACTGTATATATGGACCTGCCCCGCCCACTGATGACTCATACCCTATGACTCCTCCCCTGTGGTCCTGAGGTATAAAGGTTGAGCCACCTCTCCCTTCCTGCCATTCCTATACCTGGATCCGGGCCAGCAAGGTTCTTCTGCATACTAAAGCCTATTGTTCCCTCAGCCTTGTCTCTGTGGTTACTGGTAGGGCACTACAGAGGGTTTTGTTTTTCTTGGTAGGAATATATAGGATGCCACATCGCATTGTAATGTTCTCAGTAGGACAAGGCTGGTCATTGTGGACAAGATGGGACGCAGGACCTGTTCACTCCTGTTGAACTCTGACTCAATTCACAGAAACCACCCCACAAGCTGTTACTGGATACAGACACTCCGCTCACACACACAGGTGGAGGCAACACCAAACCTTTCACTTCTCTATTCACCCTGCAGCTAGACTAAGCAACATTGTGGTTTATTGTGTAAGCTGCATTCATGACTTCAGCAACTCCCACAATGTATCACAATGTAGCTCCCACTCACCACCCTGTCCTGACAGTCACAGGTAGCACCAAGCCCAGTGTTCCAGTCTGCACTCACAACACTCGGCATCCAGAAATCTCCACCACACCAGGACTGTTGGGAGTCGGCTACCAAAATTCTGCAACTTGTCACCCCAAGATAAAACACAGCAGCAGGTCAGTGTAAAGTTGTGTGTGTGTGTGTGTGAGAGAGAGATTTTGTGTGTGTGTGTGTGTGTGTGTGTGTGTGTGTGAGAGAGAGAGATTTTGTGTGTGTGTGTTGTGGTACACCACCGGCCTACTGCAGGGGGCAACCTCTGTGCCTGCAGGAGTAAAGGGGACACCCGGTCGGTTGTCAATTACTCTTTGGGATATTAGCCTGTGCCGGCCTCCGAAGTCTCTCAGAGTTACTGCAGACATAACCAGCCTGGCTCTGTGGAAGTCTTTGTGGATTAAAGCCTGTTGTACAGTTTTTACCTTGTGTGTGTCTGATTCTGGTTAACAGCGCAACACAATTTAATCCACAAAATCTTCCCACGGCTGCCATGGAAAAGCTCCTGAGTGCAGGGAGCCTCGAGGTCGACCCATGCCACTCGGAAGCCCAGACACGCTTTGAGATCTGGCAGCACGCGGTTGAGGCAATCATTGCACACGAGGGCGACGTCCTGGACTATGATCGGAAGAGGTTGGTCCTACTCCGGTCAAAGCTGGGTCCCTGCACCTTCCAGGTAACCAAAGGCTGCTCCATGTACAAGAGCGCAATGGACACTCTCGAGAACTTGTACAAGCCCCTCATGAATGTGGTCTGTGCAAGGTACCTCCTCAACACCTGAGACCAGCAACCCGGGGAGACGGCTGAGTCTTACCTGGAACACTTGCGAGAGTTGGCCCGACCGTGTCTAGCTGAACCCGGAGTAGGTGTAGAGGAGGTCGAGAGGCTGATCCGGGACACCTTCGTCTGAGGGCTACGCTCGCGGGCCATCTGGCAGAAGCTGCTGGAAGACAACATCTATGCCCTAACAAGGACTGTGGAAGTGGTCCAAACCCTGGAAGCAGCAGCCTTGCGTGTCGAAGCCTTTGATTCCAGGTTTCCCCAGGCTCCATCATGGCCCTCTCACACTGCAGCTGCAGCCCCAGGCTGAGCTGGGGAGGAAAACGTCGCTGCGGCAGGCGCCTGGCGCCCCTGTAAGTACTGTGGGTCCTGGTGTGGGTCAGATCGACAATCGCGCCAAAACTGCCCAGCTAGGAACCAGTATTGTTCCCGATACAGCAAGAAAGGCCACTTTGCAAATGTTTGCCTCTCTAAACCTGCCGGCAGCTCAGTGACCCTCTATGATCTGCCCACCTCCCCCACGGACCCCCCCCACATGCGCGTGCTGGGTGGCACCATTGGCCCCGCGACAACTTCCCCCTTCCCCGACTTCGACAACGCAACATCCAGCTCTGCCAGCGACCATCACAGTGTGTGCCATGAGCATCTGCACCAGCCCCTGCCCTCGCCGCTCACTGAGAATAACAGTGACATCACTTCCGGCTGACATAACGACGTCACTGCCGCCGGCTGTGATGACATCACTTCCCCTGGAGCTGGGGAAGGAGGCCAGCCATGCAGCGACTTCCCACATGCCACTGCCATCTTGGGCTAAGCAGCACCCAATATGGAGGGCCCCGACGACGTTGTGAACGACGTGGTCAACACGGGCAATGACCAGGCCACCCTACCGACGTTCCCCACACCTCTGGGTGCCATCAGATGCCGAACACCGCACCCAGTGACCGACGACAATGTGGTCAACACGGGCGATGACCAGGCCGCCCTATCAACGCTCGCCATCCCTCTGGATAGCGACAAATCTGAGACAATTCTGGCCACCACCACACTGACCAGGGACATCCACCACGATCTCGGGCACTCGATGATGGACGTGCGAGTCAACGGGCAGGTAACAAAGTGCCTGTTGGACAGTGGCAGCACCGAGAGCTTCATTCACCCGAGTGTGCCCCACTCCCTAAGGTTAAAGGTCCACCCCACCACCTGCTCGATCGCCCTCGCCACCAAAGATAAGACTGTTGACACCCTCGGACACTGCTCGGTTGATATAACTGTTGGAGGGGAGACTTGCACAGGATTCAGGCTTCTGGTCATGCCCAAACTCTGTGCACCACTCCTCCTGGGCATGGATTTCCAGTGCCACCTGCAGACTGTCACCCTTGCCTTTGGGGGGCCCAACCTCCACTCACATTGCACAGCACACCAACCTACCAGCCCTGGCCAACCTGTGGCCTCTCCACACTGCACATCACCCCACTGGCACTCTTTCCACATCTTGCTCTAGGCTGCAAGCCGATCGTCGCCAGAAGTAGGCGCTATTGCACTGCAGACAAGGACTTCATCAAGGCGGAGGTGCAGCGACTCCTGGTGGAAGGCATTATAGAGCCCAGTAACAGCCCTTGGAGAGCCCAAGTCCTGGCGGTCAAAGGGAGAAGTAAGCCAAGGATGGTTGTGGATTACAGCCAGACCATTAATCGGTAAACCCAGCTGGATGCCTACACCCTGCCAAGGATCGCCGACGTGGTCAATGAGATGGCCTGCTTCCAGGTTTTCTCCACGATTGACCTGAAGTCGGCGTATTACTAAATTCCTATCCACCCAAAGGACAAGCCCTACACTGCATTTGAGGCAGGCAGGCACCTGTGCCAGTTCCGCCAGGTTCCTTTTGGGGTCACAAACGGGGTCTCTGTCTTCCAGTAGGAGATGGATCACATGATAGACCAGCACAAGCCGAAGGCGATGTTCCCATATCTGGATGACATCACTATCTGCAGCCGTGACCAGCAGGACCACGATGCCAACCTGGAAAAATTTTTCCAGGCGGCCACGGAGCAGAACCTCACTTACAACAAGGAGATGTGTGTGTTTAGCACCACCCGCCTCGCCATCCTGGGGTACATCGTGGCCCATGGAGTTGTCAGCCCAGATCCGGAAAGGATGCGCTCATTAAACATAGAAGATAGGAGCAGGAGTAGGTCATTCGATCCTTCGAGCCTGCTCTGCCATTCAACGAGATCATGGCTGATCTTAAAGTTCAGTACCCCGTCCCCGCCTTCTCTCCGTAACCTTTAATACCCTTATACTGAAGAAATAGATCTAATTCCCTCTTAAATAGATTTAATGAACCTGCCTCTACTGCCCTCTGTGGCAATGAATTCCATAGATTCACCACCCTCTGGGTATATAAATTCCTCCTCATCTCGGTTTTAAATGGTTTGCCTATTATCCTCAAACCATGGCCCCAGGTTCTGGATTTTCCCATCCTTGGAAACATCCCATCTGCATCCATTCTGTCCAGTCCTGCCAGAATTTTATATGTCTCTATGAGATCCCCTCTCAATCTTCTAAACTCCAGCGAGTACAATCCCACTTTGCGCAATCTTTCCTCAAAAGTCATTCCTGCCATTCCAGGTATCAGCCTGGTGAATCGCCTCTGCTCTCCCCCCATTGCAAGAACATCCTTCCTTAGATAAGGTGACCAAAACTGCACACAGTACTCCAGGTGGGGTCTCACCAAGGCCCTGTACAGCTGCAGTAAGGTATCCTTGTTCCTATACTCAAACCCTCTTGATATGAAGGCCAACATACCATTTGCCTTTTTAACTGCCTGCTGTACCTGCATGCTCACCTTCAGAGACTGGTGTACAAGTACCCCTAGGTCTCTCTGCACTTCCCCATCTCTTAATCTATTGCCATTCAAATAGTAATCTGCCCTCTGGTTTGTATGACCAAAGTGGATAACCTCACATTTATCCACATTGTAGTGCATTTGCCATGGATCTGCCCAGTCCCTCAATTTATCCAAATCACACTGGAGCTTCCTGACCCCCTCTTCCGTGCACACAACCCCTCCTAGCTTAGTGTCATCAGCAAATTTGGAGATATTACATCCAATCCCCTCATCCAGATCATTAATGTAAATTGTGAACAGCTGGGGTCCCAGTACAGATCCCTGTGGCACCCCACTGGTCACCGCCTGCCACTCAGAAAATGAGCCATTTATCCCAACTCTCTTGTCTTCTACCTGCCAGCCAGTTCTCAATCCACATCAATACTTTGCCCCCCATCCCATGAGCCTTGATTTTGGAAGCCAGTCGTTTATGCGGGACCTTATCGAAGGCCTTTTGGAAGTCCAGGTACACCACATCCACTGGCTCTCCCCCATCTATTTTACCTGTCACCATCTCAAAGAATTCCAATAGATTTGTCAAGCACGATTTACCTTTTGTAAATCCATGTTGACTCCGTCTGATCCCTTCTCTGCTAGTCATATGCTCCGCTATTACATCCTTAATAATGGATTCCATCATTTTGCCCACCTCTGATGTAAGGCTCACCGGCCTATTTTCTTTGCTTGGCTTCGCAGACGAAGATTTATGGAGGGGTAAATGTCCACGTCAGCTGCAGACTCGTTTGTGGCTGACAAGTCCGATGCGGGCCGGCCTATAATTCCCCACTTTTTCTCTACCCCCCTTTTTAAATAGTGGGGTAACATTAGCTACCCTCCAATCCATGGGTACTGATCCTGAGTCTATCGAGTTCTGGAAAATAATTCTTAAAGCATCTGCTATCTGAATGGCCACTTCCTTGAGTACCCTAGGATGTAGATTATCAGGCCCTTGGGATTTATCTGCCTTCAATCCCATCAATTTCCCCAAGACCATGTCCTTAGAGATACTGATTCCTTTCAGCTCCTCCCTTGCATTAGTCTCTATGTTTCCCAACATCCTTGGGAGGTTATTTGTATCCTCTCTTGTAAAAACGGAACTAAAGTAAGAATTTAATTGGTCTGCCATTTCCTTATTCCCCATTATATATTCCCCTGATTCCGACTGCAGGGGACCTACTCTGGATTTCACCAATCTTTTCCTCTTGACATATTTATAAAAGCTTTTGCAGTCGGTTTTTATATTTGCCGCAAGCTTACTTTCGTAATTTATTTTTGCTCTCTTGATTAATCCCTTTGTCCTCCTTTGGTGAATCTTGAACTTTTCCCAGTCTTCGGTTGCGGTACTTTTTTTGGCCAGTTGATATGCTCTCTCTTTGGACCCAATGCTGTCTCTAATTTCCCTTGTTATCCACGGTTGAGTCACCTTTTTTGATTTATTTTTATGCCAAACCGGTATAAATGATTTTTGAAATTTCTCCATTAGATCTGTGAATGCTTTCCATTGTCTATCCACAGTCGACTCCCCCATAAACACCACCCAATCAATCTTACTCAACTCCCGTCTCATACCATCATAATTCCCTTTATTTAAATTCAGGACCTTAGTCTCGGTTTTAATTTCATCACCCTCCATGTCGAGTGAGAATTCGATCATATTGTGATCGCTCCTACCCAAAGGGCCTCGCACAACAAGATTGTTGATTAGCCCCTTATCATTACATAATACCCAATCTAAAATGGCCTGCTCCCGAGTTGGTTCCTCGACATATTGGTCTAGATAACCGTCCCGTAAACATTCAAGGAATTCCTCCTCCTCAGTATTTTTACCATTTGACTAGTCCAATCTATATGTAAATTAAAGTCTCCCATGATAACAGCTGTTCCCTTATTGCACGCTTTTCTAATTTCTCTTTTAATGCCTTCCCTCACCTCTACACTACTATTTGGAGGCCTATATACCACCCCCACTAACGTTTTCCGCCCCTTGCTATTCCTCAGTTCTACCCATATAGATTCCGCATCTTCCGAGTTGATATCCTTTCTGTCAATCGTGTCGGTCCCTTCTCTCACCATCAATACTAACCCCACCTCCTTTGCTTTCTTGCCGATCCCTCCTAAATATCGTATACCCCGGGATGTTAAGTTCCCAGGCTTGCCCACCCTGCAGTCATGTTTCTGTAATCCCAATCAAATCATATTTGTTTATCTCAATTTCCACAGCTAATTCATCTACCTTGTTCCGAATGCTTCTTGCATTAAGATATAAAGCCTTCAGATTTGCTTTTTTCACCCTCCTTGCTCTTTCTGATTTTCGCTGCCTAACCTAACTGTTCCTGTTTTATCTTTTCTGTCCTTTGCCCTATCATACAGGTTCCCACCCCCCTGCCAAATTAGTTTAAACCGCACCCGACGGCTGTACCAAGCCTAGCTGCCAATACATTGACCCCTTTTGGGTTTGGGTGTAACCCATCCTTCTTGTAGAGGTCATGCCTTCCCCAAAAGAGATCCCAATGATCCAAGAAGCCAAAACCCTGTCCTTTACACCAGACCCTCAGCCACACATTCATTTTTCTTAACCTTCCATTTTTGTCCTCAGTTGCACTTGGCACAGGTAGCAAACCAGAGATCACCACCCTGGCTGTCCTATTTCTTAGTTTCTGTCCTAGCTCTCTGTAATCCTTTTTTAGTACTTCCTCCTTCTTTTTATCGATGTCATTGGTACCCACATGTACCAAGACATCAGGCTGTTCGCCTTCCCCTTTTAGAATACCCTGGACCCGATTTGAGATATCCCGCACCCTTGCACCAGGGAGGCAGCACACCATGCGAGTATACCTATCTGGCTCACTGAATCTCCTGTCTGTATTTCTGACAATGGAGTCCCCAAGGACCACTGCATTCCTCTTTACCTTTTGGTCCACCGTGCCAGGCTCAGTGCCAGCGACCTGGTCACTGCTGCCAGCTTCTGTCAGGTCATCTCCCTCAACAGCATCAACAAAATATACCTGTTACTGAGAGGGATATTCACAGGTGTGCTCTCCATTTACCTGGTATTTTTCTTCCCATCCCTGACAGTTACGCACTTACCTGACATATCTGGTCCTGGGGTAACTATATCCCTGAAAGTTGAATCTATCAACTCCTCACTCTCCCTTACCAGCCGTAGGTCCTCAAGTTGCACCTCCAGTTCCCCAATTCGGTCCTTAAGGAACTGCATCTCGGTACACCTGACGCAGATGTGGCTATCTGGGAGGGTGGAACTCACCCATGGTTCCCACATCTGACATCCAGTACAAAGCACTAACCCCATAGGCATGACTGAGCTAAAATAATGCCACTTACCCTTCTCCTCGCCTGCTTTTGCCTAAGCCTGTTGAGCCAAAGGCTGGAAGTCCCACTCCGTCAGTGCCCCACTAAGGGAGTTACCCCTCCCCCCACGCTAAAGGCCCTCCACAGGGGCCTCCTCTCTTATTACTCGCAGTGGGTCCCTCGCTTCTCAGACAAGGTCCACCCACTGGTACAAGCCACAACTTTTCCCCTCCCACCTGAGGTGCAGGCAGCCTTCACCAACATCAGGCAAGACATCGCGGATGCCACGATGCAGGCCGTGGATGAGGACTCTCCCTTCCAGGTGGAGAGCGATGCCTCCGAGGTGACCCTTGCTGCTACCCTCAACCAAGGGCCCCATCGCCTTCTTCTCCAGGACCCTCCACAGCTCCGAGCTAGGGCACTCCACCATTGAAAAGGAGGCCGAAGCGATTGTGGAAGCGGTCCCCCCGAGTCCCACGTTGTAAAGGCTACTTGGCCATTCGAGCATCTTGGCGTGGACTTCAAAGGGCCCCTGTCTTCCATGAACCAAAACGTCTACTTCCTCACAGTAGTGGATGAGTACTCATGCTTCCCTTTCACCATCCCTTGTCCAGACACCTCCACAGCCACTGCCATCAGGGCCTTGGGGCAGATTTTCACCATGTTTGGCTACCCTGCCTTCATCCACAGTGACCGGTGGTCTAGTTTCATGAGCGACGAGCTGTACCAGTACCTGACTGCAAGGGGTATCGTGACCAGTCGCACGACAAGCTATAACCCGAGAGGCAACAGGCAAGTAAGAATGCGAGAATGGGGTGGTCTGGAAGGCAGTTCTCCTAGCTCTCCGGTCAAAAGGGTGGGCTGTTGAATTCTGGCAGGACGCCCTGCCCGAGACGGTCCATGCCATTTGGTCACTGCTGTGCACGGCGACCAACGAGACCCCTCATGAACGCCTGTTCTCATTCCCCAGGAGGTCAGCGACTGATTGCACTCCCAGCATGGCTCATGTCCCTGGGACCGGTGCTTCTGTGTAAACATGTACGGACACACAAGGCCGAAGCCCTGGTCAAGCAGGTTTACCTCCTTCATGCAAACCATAACTACGCTTACATTAGGTTCAGCAGTGGCAGGGAGGACACCGTCTCAACCAGGGACCTGGCACCAGCAGGAGCACCCACCACACCACGCCACCCTCCAATCCGGGACGACGCTGATCGGGTATACATCTCCATCCCCAGGCAGCTACGGGGCATGCAGGGCCTCCTTGACCACCAGGGGCCTGTTTCAGCCTTAGGAGATGAACCCGACCCCCCCCCCCCACCCACCCAATATGACCAGCACACGTCGACCCCGGCCCCCCTGGCCACCATTCTGCACAGCACCACACCAGCCACACACACCCCTGCCGCCAGTCCCCCCCCCCCACTTCCCCTCTGTTAGAAACAGAATTACCTTTAAAGAAATTGCTCGAGACAAAAATTGAGAACAAAGAACATTTATTATACAACAATGCAAAGTTGGGTGCTTCCCCTTACCCTGGGAATACACACACACACTGGGGCTCACCCAACTTTTATACAGTTTATCTCAGTATAGGAATAACCCCCCCTTACATTCTTCTGCCTCCTGCTGGAGAGATTTGGCATTAGGCAATCCTGCCTACGTGCTGTTTCTGTGCACTTGGAGGACCAGGGGATATCCTGTCGGTGTCTTCTCATGTCATTATCCCCATTGTCCTTATTCACAACCTTGCCCTTGTCCCCATTCACACCTTCCCGACTCTCAGGGCTATAGTCCCTTCATATGCAGGGTTCGTTAATCTTGTCTAGGGTTTACTAGTTAAATATGCATAACTTGATAAATCTGTGTATGGCTTACTAATTATATATGTAGAACTGGCTAATACTGTCTAAGGTTTTCTAATTATTTATGCAAGCCTTGCTAATTCTATCTGGGGCTTGGAGACCCTTATCTCGTTCAGACTAACTCTACTTCTATCATCAATTGTCTGTCCTTCTCTCCTTCATTCAGTGAACTTGCTGCTTCTGTCTGAAGGGCTAGGAGATTCTTATCTTACTCAGACAGTGTCAGCTTCCTGCCTTCTAATATCCATGTCTCATGTTGTTTGCACTGGCTTCGTTCATTTACTTATGTATCAATTTTATTTTCTTCATTTCTTCATATTCATATTGCAATGTCAGTTTTTCACATCTCTCACACCTCTGACCAGTGACCAGGTGCCAGTCCTACGACGGTCACAGAGACCCCGGCAGCCGCTGAATCGTCTCAAACTGGAAATATTGTATATACATCGTGGGTGCGATTCCTTGTTACTGCCCCCCCCCCCCCACCCTGTGCCGTCCTCCTGTGGCCTCACACTGAGTTGCTGCAGCCACAACCAGCCTGTCTCTGTGGAAGTCTTTGTGGATTAAAGCCTGTTGTGCAGTCTTTACCTTGTGTGTGTCTGATTCTGGTTAACAGCACATCACAGTGTGTGTGTGAGAGATTTTGTGTGTGTGTAGTTCATTTTGCAGAGAGACCAGACCCTCTTCATGTAGATATTAGTTTATTAAAGCTGTCTTATACTCCCACTGCTGGTGTAGTTATTGTCAGTACATATGTGTGAGAGATTGTGTGTGTATGTGAGATGTTGCATGTGTGTGTGAGAGAGAGAGAGATTGTGTGTGTGTGTGTGTGTGTGTGTGTGTGTGTGTGTGTGTGTGTGTGTGTGTGTGTGTTCCTCCAGCCCTCCGACAGCTCCATCCCTTGTCTGGCCGCTCCTTCCCTCCCTCTGGCCCAGCTGCCTGTGATGTTCAGGGATGTGACCCCCTCCCCAGCTGATACCGGCTTCTGTTCTTGTTTAGAAGCAGGGAGCAACAAAGGTGATGGACGTCCATATCCGTCCCTACCGTCACTCGGACCTGCGGTGTGTGCGGGAGATCTACGCAGCAGGTGTGCACGAGCATTTCCCGCGAGCCCGTCAGCACATCCTGCACCAGCCCTGGGCCTTGCCATGCCTGGTGCTCCTGGCTGGCCTTCCACTCTGCCTGCCTGCCAGCCTGGTTCTCCGGATGGTACTGTCAGCTCTGGTCCTGGCTGTGTGCCACCTTGGGCTAGCCAGCCTCTGGTCCTCCATCATCCAGCGCAACCTGAGGGAGGACCTGCTGGACATTGGCCGCTCGTACATGATGAATGAAGGCGCTTGCTTTTGGGTGGCTGAGTGTGAGGGCAAGGTGGTGGGAACCGTGGGCATCTGCCCCTCAGAAGAAAATCCCAGCCACCTGGAACTGAAGCGCATGAACGTAGTGATGGGTTACCGAGGCCGTGGCATAGCCAAGGCTCTCTGCCGCACCGTGCTACACTTTGCCCAGGATCGCGACTGTCCTGATGTGGTCCTCAGGACCTCTGTCATTCAGACTGAGGCCCAAGCCCTCTACCACAAGATGGGCTTCCGCTTGGTTGGCACAACCGTGCCACCCTACCTCTTGGCCAGGCTCACCAACTACACCATCCAGAGGTACCACTACACCGTGGCCCACCACTAGGAACACAGGGGTCTTCACTCCCTCCCCGACCCTTTCCCCACTACACAATCCCAAGGAACTGCTATAGGGTCTTCATCTCCAGCCCTCTGACCCTGTCCCAAACTACACCATCCAGAGGTACTGTGGCCCACTACTAGCAACAGGGGGGTCTATCACACCCACCCCCTGACCACCAGCCCCAATCCACCTCAGCATGGCAACTCCCTGGCATTCATGGGGCATGGGTGCAGCCCATGGCACCCATTGATCCCATGGTGACCAGGGGCTGTCTATCTTGGACTCCAGCCTGGTCAATGGTGGTGATCCAAATGTTGCCAGTCTCTGCACGGTGATCAGTGGTGATCCAGATGTTTACAGACTTCGTGATGACTGGTGGTAATCCATTAGGACCATACAGACATACATACATACAATGCGGTAACCGACTCATTCAGGCCATGAGCCCATGCTGCTCAATTTCACCCAATTGACTACAACCCCGTTTCTGAAGGGTGGGAGGAGACTGGAGCCCCTGGGTAAAACCCACGCAGACAAGGGGAGAACGTACAAACATTTTACGGAAAGCGCAGTATTCAAACCCCGGTTCCGATCGCGGGCACTGCGTTCACTGCTACATTAACTAAGCCACTCTGACTATGGCAGCTGGAATTCCCAGCAGTCCAAGAACTGACCTGGAGGTTAGAGAGATTGGGCATTTTCAGGCTTGTATAGCTGAAGACACTGTTCACAGGACCTATTCACCTTAATTCCCCTCCAAAGACCCAACTGCACCATTTTCCTGATCCCAAAATATCCCAACATATGAGCAATTTGCTCTCCATCACTATCCGTGTCCTTCTCCTTACAAAGATCCGGGGGTCAGAGCCTGAGATCTGAGGGTGGGGGGATTGGGGGAGGTTCAGGACAAAGATGAGGGTTTTGAATGGAAGAGGTGAGGAGGAGAAGAGTCGACCTGAAGTGAGAGGGGATTCGAGAGTTAGGGGAACAGATGAGTCAAGTACAACACGATGAAACTGCGTTCTCCGGTCCTCGGTGCAAAACACGCAGACACACAACCAGACATAACACATGTACAGATAGACGATACATATGGAGGACAAGTACTCATCTATACAAATAAATAAATACCATTTCATGAATATGAGAGTCTCAGATGGTCAGTGTGATCAGTACCTTTGGTCGTTCAGCATTCTCACTACTCGTGGGAAGAAGATGTTCCTGAAAGATGCTGTGTGCGGAGTGGAAAGGGCCCTCAATAATTTTGTATGCACACTTCAGACAATTATCCCTGTAGATCACATCGATGGTGGGGAGGGAGACTCCAGTGACCCTCTCTGTCACTCTTATTTATTTTTTAAAATATTTTTATTGAGTTTAACTTATAATTCCTACATACAAAGTCTTGTGCCCACTGGAATTGCAGTGGACATGACAAAATAACCACACAAGGCATTTCTAGAGTGAATCAAACAGATTTACTCTTCATCACCCGCACAACCTTTTAAAAGCCAGAATCACCTGCTCAACACGCTGATGTCATCACACACTGACATCACATGGCTGGTTCGATGCCTTCTGGGAGTTGTAGTGCCGGCATCGCACCACTACACGCCACCGTTTCCGCCCCCCCCCCCCACCACCAGAACCGGCCGAAAGGATCGTCTGTCTTTCTGTGATGGACTGTTGGCTGCTGCAGTGGTGAAGACTTGTCCACGAGTTGGTTTAAATCTGTCAATAGTGAAAGACTGTGTCTTCCCTCCAATGTCCAAAATACAGGTCAACCTAATTTGAGTATCCTATAAGGTCTTTCGTAGGGCATCTGTAAAGGTTGACCGAGTGTTCCCCTACGGACGAAGACATATTCCCAGCTTTTGAGGTCTTCAGGCACAAAGGAAGCATGTTCTCTGTGTGACGATAGTGGTATAGGGTCAATTATCCTTCGGTCACCCTTAGCCTGATCATTGCTGGAGTTGGGATGGTAAGGGATGAACTTCCCTGGAACCACCAATGGTGCGCCGTACACAAGCTCCACAGATGAAGCTTGGAGGTCCTCCTTTGGAGTCATTCTAATGCCCAGTTATACCCAGGGCAGCTCATCAGTCCAGTTTGGGCTCTCTAACTGAGCCACCAAGGCTGACTTGAGATGTAGATGAAATCTTTCCACCATTCCATTGGGCTGGGGATGATAGTCATTCGTATGATGAATCATTGCAATGAGCAAGCGAGACAAGGCCATCCACAGCGAGGAAGTAAATTGTGATCCTCTATCTGAAGGAAACCAAAACAAGACACCTGGGAACTGAGGAATGCCTGAGCACAAGTGCCTGCAGTATCATCTACCATAGGCACGGCCTCAGGCCACTGCATAAACCTGTCCTGTCTCTTACCGTAGAATGATAATGATATCCTCTGGAAACAGGAAGCGGACCAAGAATCTCTATGTGGACATGAGCAAAACACCAAGTAACTGCCGGGAAGGACTGCAGTGGTGCCGCTGAACTTTTGCTTTCTAGCAGGCAATGCAGGCTCACCAACTACACCATCCAGAGGTACCACTACACCGTGACCCACCACTAGGAGCGTCTTTTTTAAGACAGTGCCACATGAACGTGTCCAAAACCATAAGAACGGTCGATCTAATCGATGGATGTTAGAGACCATGCACAGAGTCGAATACTCAACGTTTCCATGATGCCGGAACTACTGGGCGTGGGTGTCCAGTTGATATATCACTGAGGAGTAGTTTGCCAGTAACTCCAACTGGACATCCTTCAATTGCAGGATCGTGATTGCAGTCTGATAAGCATTCGTCTCATGGTCGTGTTCTTGGTTCGCAGCCAAAGCTGTGTAGTCAATACCTTGATCTACAGACCGAAACCTCGAGTGGAGCAGAGTGGAAAACTCCATCAGCTACTACATCGTCTTTTCAGAAATGTGTAGTATTTTTGTGCAGGAAACATAAGGTTGTGATCGTGGGAGATTTTAACTTTCCACATATTGACTGGGACGCCCACACTGTAAAAGGGCTGGATGGGTTGGATTTTGTCAAATATGTTCAGGACAGTTTTTTAAATCAATATATGAAGGTAGCAACTAGAGAGAATGCAATACTGGCACCAAGTCATACCGGGAAACAATGGACACTCTGCAAAGACATAATAGGGGGCACAGTGAGCCGCATTCCAGGCACAGACTCATGACCAGGTCGCAGTAAGCAGGGGAGTCTGTTAGAGACTTTATACTCGTGCTAAAGGATTTGGCAAGGGCTTGCAATTTTAAGACAGTAGCTGCCCAAGAGTACGCAGACAACCTGGTGAGGGACAGAATCGTAGTCGGGGTCAGGTCAATGGAGATAAGACAGAGGCTCTTGGAAAAGGGGACAGTGAGGCTAGATGAGGCTGAAAACATTGTGGAGGCTTTGGAGGACTCTAGGAGGGAGCTCGAGGAGGACACTGAGCCAGACTCGTGGGCCACTTATAAGGAGAGATACACGGGTGAACAAGGGCAACTGCCTCATTAGACCGTTCCAAGTGCATCTTTTTTGCGAGCAGCTAAAACACCCCAGAGCCCACTGACCAGCTAAGGAGAAGGGCTGCTTGAGGTGTGGAAAGAAGGGGCATTATCCGAAACTAGGTAGAAGCCTCAAGGCTCCCGCCAAAGCCCTCTCTCATGCAAATGAGAGGCGGGAAAGATCTTCTCCTTCCCCCACAGGCAAGACAGAGTGCCATGTGCAGTCGGCCATCTTGGGATGCCGGACAGAGGACACAGCCACCAGATGACATCTTTGGTACTGAGTACTACAATCGAGGTTGGGATGAAAGCTCCTATCAGAATGGAGGAAGTGCCAGGCTGGCCTCATTACGACTGAATCAAGCCAGTCTGCACGACCTATTGGACGCGACTGTTAGTATTAAGGTTAATGGGGCTACTGTAAATTGTTTGGTAGATAGTGGGAGTACAGAGAGCTTTATAGACCAAGGGTTGGTAGAACACCTCGCGTTAAAAATGTACCCCAGTGACCATCAGATCCTAATGGCATCTCACAACCATGTGACTAAGGGCAACCACTTCTGCAGGGTCACTCTGGAGATCCAGGGTATGGCAGATGAGGAGTTTAAATTGCTGGTGCTCCCACGCCTCTGTGCTCCAGTGCTGCTGGGGTTGGGTTTTCAGTGCCAATTGAAAAGCATCACACTGGTGCATGATGGGCCACTTCCCCCATTAATCCTTAGAAGGAAGCATTACTGCAACCTCACGGCCCTGAACATAGAGCCCCCCCCCCCCCACCTTTATTCATGCACCTCACGCCTGACTGCACCCAGGTGGCCACCAAGAGCAGGAGGTACAGCCCAAAAGACAGGGAGTTTATCGGTTCAGAAATCCGTAGACTCCTGCAGGAGAACATTAGAGAAAAGAGTTCCATCCCCTGGAGAGCACAAGTAGTGGTAGTGAAGTCCGGGGAGAAGAGGCGTATGGTCGTAGACTACAGTCAGACCATTAACAAATTCACACAGCTGGATGCATACCCGCTTCCGCCTATCGTGGACATGGAAAACGGCATTTTCCAGTACAAAGTGTTCTCCACTATCGACCTCAAGGCAGCGTACCACCAGTTGTCCATTAGAAAGAGTGATAGGATATACACGGCGTTCGAAGCGAACGGCAGGTTGGACCAGTTCCTCCGACTCCCCTTTGGTATCACCAACGGGGTATCCCTGCTCCAGCGGGAGATGGACCACCTAGTGGACGATTACCACTTAAAGGCGGTGTTCCCGTACCTGGACAACGTTATGATCTGCGGCCACTCACAAGCTGACCGTGATGCTCACCTTCAATGTTTTTTTCAGGCAGTAAAGAACCGCAATCTAACATACAATAAGGATAAATGTGTCTTTAGCACCAGGAAGTTAGCGATCCTGGTGCAAAACGGGGAAATCAGCCCAGACTCAGCCCACATGCACCCGCTGCTAGACCTCCCCATCCCTCATTCTCAAAAGACATTAAAGAGGAGCCTGGGGCTGTTTGCATACTATGCGCAGTGGGTCCCCAATTATGCCGACAGGGCCCGTCCACTCATAAAGTCTTCAACTTTTCCCCTCAGCCCTGCTGCTATCAAAGCCTTCAAAGAAATCAGGGATCTGATTGCGAAGGCAACCCTGTGATCCATTGACGAAACAGTCCCTTTTCAGGTTGAGACCGACGGCTTAGTCGTGGCGTTGGCTGCCACCCTGAGTCAAGAAGGGTGGCCGGTGGCCTTTTTCTTGCGGACGCTCCAGGGGTCCGAGGTAAGACACTCGGCAGTGGAAAAGGAGACCCAGGCCATTGTGGAAGCAGTGCGGCACTGGAGACATTTTCTGGCCTGTAAACGCTTCACCCTTGTCACGGACCAACAATCTGTGGCATTCATGTTCGATAACCAGAAGAGGGGGAAGATAAAGAATGATAAAATCTTGCGCTGGAGGATAGAATTGTCGACGTACAGCTAAGACATCCTATACCATTCAGGGAGGCTCAATGAACCCTCAGACCCATTGTCCAGGGGCACTTGTGCGGCCCTTAATCACATGTCTCAGCTGCAGGGCTTGCACAACGAGCTGGGCCACCCAGGAGTCACAAGGCTCTTCCACTTTGTCAGGGCCCAAAACCTCCCGTTCTCAGTGGAGGATTTACGGACAGTAAGCAGGGGTTGCCCCATCTGTGCAGAGTGTAAACTGCAGTTCCACCAGCCAGACAGTGTCCCCTTAATAAAAGCTACCAGGCCTTTCGAGAGGCTTAGCCTTGACTTCAAAGTCCCGCTCCCATCCTACAACAGGAACATCTATTTCCTAAATGCTATTGACAAGTACTCACGGTTCCCCTTTACTATCCCGTGTCCTGATGTCACCGCAGCCACAGTAATAAAGTGCCTCCAATCTATATTCAGCTTGTGTGGGTACCCTAGCTATATACACACAGATAGGGGTGCTGCCTTCATGAGCACTGAGGTCCAACAGTACCTCAGGGATAGAGGCATTGCGACCAGTCGCACTACGAGTTATAACCCTAGGGGGAACGGGCAGGTAGAAAGGGAGAACACCACCATCTGGAAGACGGTCCTGCTAACTCTCAGAGCAAAGGACCTACCAGTAGAAAGGTGACAAGATGTGTTACCGGAGGCTCTGCACTCCATACGCTCTTTATTGTGTACCGCCATTAACGTGACACCACATGACCATATCTTTTCTTTCCTGAGGAAAGCCGCGACAGGCACCATGCTGTCTAGATGACAGATGTCGCCGGGACCAGCCCACCATTGCAGATGCTACAGGACGGATCTGCTGGTGGAGCCCATGGAAGTGAGGCATGCGAACCCTCACTACGACTACGTTGCATTCGAGGATGGACGGGAAGACTCGGTGGCCACCAGGAACCTCGCATTGGCAGGAGACGATGCAGAAGAACTACAGACCCCAGATTGGCAGGACGGGACGGCAGATGATGCAGGAGCACAACAGGCTCCGGAGGTTCAGCAGGAAGGAACCATGGTCGATGCAGGAAGGTCACAGGCCCCCATGGAGCAGCATGAAGAGTGGCAGACGAACACACCCCCAAAGGCAGAAAGCCCTGCACCCACGCACCATACCCTCGCCCAGGGCCAAGACCCCCAGGCCCCGGCACCCCCCACCTCCCCCACCCCAGCCCCCAAAAGGTTCAGAAGGAAGAGGAAACCGTGTCAAATACTGGACTTATGAACGGGTGCAAAGAGACAGAGGGGTTGGGGGGGGGAGGGTCAGTCACAATTTTTTTAAGGGGGGGTGAATATGGTCATGCATGATATCATTACACCACTGGGGCACCAGGTGGCTCACCTGATGACCTTGTATATAAGCCTGGGGGGGATCCCTTCCCCCTCTTTCTGGCCTAGGCTTGTACAGAGGCAAGACCAAGGCCTCAAAGCCTAACTGTATACCAGTCTATTAAAACTAGTGTTTTACCTGAACTCTGCCTCGTGTGGTGTGACGCTAGTAGCCTACAGGAGGCAAGTGTAGAAATTGCAGGGGGTCTGGCAGAAATATTTAAAATCTCCTTAGCCACAGGTTAGGTGCCAGAGGATTGGAGGGTAGCTCACGTTGTTCCGTTGTTTAAAAAAGGCTCCAAAAGTAACCCTGGAAATTATAGGCTGGTGAGCCTGACGTCAGTAATAGATAAATTATTGGAAGATGTTCTAAGAGATCGGATGTACAATTATTTGGATCGTCACAGACTGATTAGGGATAGATAACATGGCTTTGTGTAGGGTAGGTCATGTTTAACCAAACGTAGTTATAGAGTTGATGAAGGAAAGGCTGTGGATATTGTCTACTTGGACTACAATAAGGCCTTTGACAAGATTGGTCAGGAAGGTTCAGACGCTGGGTATTCATGGTGAAGTGGTGAACTGGATTTGACAATGGCTGTACCGGAGAAGACAGAGAGTAATGGTGGATGATGCTTCTCAGACTGGAGGCTTGTGACGAGTGGGGTGTCTCAGGGATCGGTGCTGGGACCATTGTGGTTTGTCATCTATATCAATGATCTGGATGATAATGTGGTCAATTGGATCAGCAAGTCTGCAGATGACACTAAGATTGGAGACTTTGTGGACAGTGAGGAAAGTTTTCAAAATTTGCAGAAGGATCTGGACCAGCTGGAAAAATGGGCTGAAAAATGGCAGATGGAATTTAATGCAGACAAGTGTGAGGTGTTACATTTCCATACATTGAACATAGAATATTCCAGCACAATACAGGTCCATTTGCCCACGATGTTGTGCCAACTGATATAAACCTGCTCAACAATCTAACTTTTCCATACCTCATAGCCAAAGCCCTATTTTTCTTGCATCCATGTGCAAGAGTTCCTTAAATTCCCCAATGTTCCAGCCTCCACCACCACCCCCAGCAAGATATTCCAGGCCCCCACAACTCTCTGTGTAAAAAACGTATCCCTGATGTCTCCCCTATACTTCCCTCCCTTCACTTTGTACACACGTCCTCTGGTGTTTGCTGATCCTGCCCTGGGAAACAGGCAGTGACTGTCCACCCTATCTATGCCTTTCATTATCTTGACCTCTATCAAGTCTCCTCTCATCCTTATTTGCTCCAAAGAGAAAAGTCCAAGATCTGCTAACCTTACCTCATAAGACTTGTTTCCCAATCCTGGTAAATCTCATCCATACCCTCTTCATAGCTTTTACATTCACTTTGTAATTTGGAGATCAGAACTGAACACAGTTCTCCAAGTGTGGTCTTATCACACGGCCCTTGAACTCAAACCCTTGACTAATGGAGGCTAGCGCACCACAGGGCTGCTTAACTACCCTATCAACCTTGAGACATCTATAGAAGAGCACCCCAATGTCCCTCTGTTCTTCCACACTTTTAAGTATCCGACTATTAACCATCTACTCCACCTTTCGGTTTGACCTTCCAAAATGCATCACCTCATATTTGCCACTTTTCCGCCCAACTCTGGATCATGTCTATATCCTGTTGTAACCTACGACAACCTTCTACACTGTCCACAACACCTCCATCCTTCGTATCATCCACAAACTTACTGACTTGCCCACTAATTCTTCAGGTCACTTATAAAAATCACAAAGAGCAGTGGCCCCAGAACAGATCCCTGCAGCCCCTCCACTAGGCCCTGTCCTCCAGGCAGAATACATTCCATAGAACTGTAGAACACAGGCCCCTTTGGCCTTTCTAGTCTGTGCAGAACCATTATTTTGTCCAGTCCCACTGACCGGCGCCCAGTCCATACCCTCTGTAATGGAAGATTCTAACCTGTTTTTTTAAACTTGCAGCTCTGGGTTCTGCAAGGCTGAGAACCTGCTTGTGTTTTAGAATCAGCAGACATAAGCTAAATTCCGCCAAGGGGCCAGAGATGCTGTTATCTGACGAAAGGACATCTGTGTACCAAGAACATTTAATCTTCCTGCTTGTTTTGGTCACAGACTGTCAGAGTCCTAGCCTTGATGCAAAATAAACCATTGTATTCAAAGTGATAAGCTGAAAATTATGTTATTCATTAATTAACCTAGCATGCTAGCTTGCTCGCTTATCTTTCTTGCTGTGCTGGGCGCTGCTGAAGTTGGAGACTCTCCGAGAGGTGGCAACATCTCTCAGCAAGAAGAACTTCTGGAGTCCAGCCAACGTCCCGGTCAGGGGAGGTGGAGAAGCTGCTACCGGTGCTCTGACAACCTACTACAAGTGTGCAGTCGTTGCCTCGCTTCGGCAGTTGGGACCAGTCCAAGCGTTGATAAGTATAGTTGGGAAGGGCTTGCATATTGTAGTGTGAAATCAGCTTTTGAATTTGTAATAAACATTTGTATAAACTGAACTGCTCTCGGTGTGTGTGTCTATTTTCTTTCGGTAGCTCAAACACTGTGACCAATCTAAAACGAACAAAGTGAGAGGTACAAGTTTACCAAAGACACTCTCCCATCCATGTACTTGTCCAAAATCCTCTTAAATGTCAAAATTGAGCCTGCATTCACCATTTCAGCCGGCAGCTCGTTCCACACCCCCACTAATCTGTGTGTGAAGAAGTTTCCCCAAAACTTTACCCCATTCACCTTTAACCCATGTCCTCTGTTTTGTATCTCACCCACTCTCAGTGGAAAAAGCCGACCTACATTTACTCTGTCTGTCTCCCTCATAATTTTAAATACCTCGATCAAATCTCCCCTCATTCCTCTACACTCCAGGGAATAAAGTCCTAACCTGTTCAACCTTTCCCTGTAACTCAGTTCCTGAAGTCCCTAGTCAATCTTCTCTGCACTCTTTCTATCTTATTGATACTTTTCCTGGTGACCAAAACTGTGGTAGAACAGAGGTATCTGGTAATACAGATAAATAATGCCCTGAAAGTGGTGTCACAGGTGGACAGGGTTGTAAAGAGAACTTTTGGCATCTTGGCCTTTATAAATCAAAGTATTGAGTACAGGAGTTGGGATAACACATTGGTGAGGCCAAATTTGGAGGATTGTGTGAAGTTTTGGTCACTGAACTAAGATTGACTAGCATGTTGCCCGAACTTCAGGAATGGAGTGAAACATGAAAGTCTGCAGACATTGTGATTGGAGTAAACACATCGAAATGCTAGAGAAACCCAGCAGGTCTCTCAGCGTCCAATGGACACAAAGATACACCTGTATTGCCGACGTTTTGGGCCTGAGCCTTTCTTCAAGGAAGAAGCAGAATGAACAAGAAACAAGAAATCTCAGAATTCAGACAGTTCTGGCCAGGGGAGGGGTCCAGGCCAACACAAGGTGTGAATTGGATATGATAAGGAGAGAGGTGAGAATTGATTATGTCTGTAGGAAAGGAGACGGAAGGGAGAGACAGAGCTGGGGGAAGGCGGGGGGTGGGGTGGGGGAGAAATGAGGGTGGGGTGTGGGGTTTAACAGAAGCCAAGGAGGTCAATATTATCCGGTTGGAGGGAAGATGAGGTGTTGTTCCTCCAGTTTGCGGGTGGTCTCAGTCTGGCCGTGCATGAGACCACAGACAGCAAGGGAATGGGACAGGAATTGAATGGGTGGCCACTGACAGATCCAGGCCTCTGTGGTGGACAGAGCCGAGGTGCTTGACAAAGCAATCTCCCAGTCTGCGTCCAGTCTCTCCGATGTAGAAGAAACCACAACAGGAGCGCTGGACGGAACTGAGTTATAGGGAATCGTTAAACAGATTGGAATTTTATTCCCTGGAGTGTAGAAGAATGAGGGGAGATTTGATAGAGGTATTTAAAATTATGAGGGGGACAGAGAGAGTAAATGTAGGTCGGCTTTTTCCACTGAGAGGAGTGAGATACAAGCAGAGGACATGGGTTAAGGGTGAAAGGGGAAAGTTTAAGGGGAAAGTTTAAGGGGAACAGCTTCACACAGAGAGTGGTGGGGGTGTGGAATGAGCTGCCAGCTGAGGTGGTGAATGTGGGCTCAATTTGAACATTTAAGAATTTGGACAGGTACATGGATGGGAGAGGTATGGAGGGATATGGACTGGGTGCAGGTCAGGGGGACTAGGCAGAATAATAATTTGGCACAGACTGGAAGGGCTGAAGGGCCTGTTTTCTGTGCTGGAATGTACTATGATTCTAGTAACTGCCTTCAACCTGAAAAGGACCCTTTTATTTCCCCCTCTTTCCTCCTTGCCTGACAACCAGTTTTGTATCCACGCCGAGACATCCCCTCCTTCAGCATGTTCCCTATTTCTTCTGTGGGGCCTCAACTTTTAAAAGTCGAAATATATAACCCAACTGGGGCCTTCTTCAAAATCAACATGATTTCCCCTCAGTAAATCCATGCCGCTTGGACTAACCCTTACTCTTCTCCGTATGCACAGCAGTGACATGGAAGGAATCAAGCATTTTCAGGGTTAAAACGATATGCTTACATAGTCTGCAAGAACATGGGACCCATGATTGTGGGGAGGTTGTTAACTTGTGAAGGATGGGGTAAAGTTGGTTTGTGGCTTCCCCACTGAAGTTGCTGGAACCAACTGGATGTGGGAACTGTGCTTGCAAATCACAGCTGTCTGTGTCTTCAAGAACAAAGAGTCTCTTGTCACAAGCATGGAAGGGGAAGACATGTATCTGGCAGCTAAGAACTGTACAGATGACCCAAGAGTTTTGGCTGATTTGAGGTCCCGGGTCTCCGTGATATCACAAATGACCTCATCTCCAATAATTAACTCCAGTGTTTCCCAGCACTGAAGCCAGGTGATCTGGTCTACAACTCCCTGGTTTCTCTCTCCTTCCTTTTTAAACATGTTTTAGTCACATTACAAACCTTCCAACCAAAAGGAGCTGACCCAGAGTGTGGAGAATGTTGAAATGTGAAGCATCCAGCCCATGAACCATTCTGAGATGCAGATGGTCAGGCCCTGGGGATTCATCCACACAACACCATCCATTTCACCAAACACAGTTTTGAGACTGATGACAATTCCTCTGCACTACTCCCTCAAATCTTGCGTTTCCCCAAAATGTTCAGTCTACCTTCCTGAGTGAAAGCAGAAGCAAAGAATCTATTCAACCGGTCTGCTATTTCCTAGTTCCACAGTGTGAATTCCCCTGATTCCAACTGTAAGTCTCTCTTCTTACATAGTGATTGGGTAGCACCACGAGCACAGCAGTTACTGCAACACTCGGACAGTGCCAGAAACCCAGGTTTGAATCTGGGTTTCCCCAGGGGCTCTGGTTTCCTCCCACTTTCCATGAACCTGTGGGGTTGGTAGGTTCATTGGGTGACTTTGCGCAACACGGGTTTCATTGGTCAAAACTGGCTTCAACCGTGCTGTAAATAAATTTAATTTAGAAGCTTTTTCAGTTTTTACATTCCTTGCAGGTTTACACTCAAACTTCTAATCTGACCCTTCATCCCTCCTCTCCTGAATTCTAAAATTCTCCAAACCCGTTTCTTTTTGCTAGAGAATGTACATTTAGAGTAAGGGGGACCCAAGGGGTCTGGTATCACCCAGACAGGTCACCGCACAGGTTGATGGGATAGTGAGGAAAGCCTATGGGATGCTGGGCTTCATTAATAGGGGGATTGAGTTTAGGAGTCGAGAGGACATGTTGCCACTCTACAAATCTCTGGTGAGACCACACTTGGAGTATTGTGTTCAGTTCTGGTCACCTCATTACAGGAAGGATGTGGACGCTGTGGAGAGGGGGCAGAGGAGATTCACCAGGATGTTGCCTGGATTGGGAAACAAGTCTTATGCAGCAAGGTTAGCAGAGCTGGGACTTTTCTCTTTGGACCGTAGAAGGATGTGAGGAGACTCGATAGACGTCTGCTGGGTTGGTTGGAGTTTGTAAAATGTGTGCAGCATAGCTTTTTACATCAATACGTGGAGGTACCAGCGAGAGAGGGGGCTGTGTTGGATTTACTGTTGGGGAATGAGATGGGTCAGGTGACAGAGGTATGTGTTGGGGAGCACTTCGGGTCCAGTGATCATGGTGCCATTAGCTTCAAGGTAATTATGGAAAAGGATAGGTCTGGGCCCAGAGTTGAGGTTTTTGAGTGGGGAAAAGCTAGGTTTGAGGAGATGCGGAAGGATTTACAAGGGATGGTTTGGGACAATTTGTTTTCTGGGAAAGATGTAATAGAGAAATGGAGGTCTTTTAAAGGAGAGATTTAAGAGAACAAAATCTTTATACACCTGTGAGGTTGAAAGGTAAGGTCAAAAGTTTGAGAGAGCTGTGGTTCTCAAGGGATATTGGAAACGTGGTTCGAAAAAAGAGGGAGTACTGCAATAAATATAAGAAACATGGAAAAAAGGAGATGTTTGGGTACTATATTGAATGTAAAAAGAATCTTAAGAAAGAAATTAGAAAAGCTAAAAGAAGGTATGAGGTGGCTAAAGCAAGCAGGGTGAAAATAAATCCAAAGGGTTTCTACAAATATGTAAATAGCAAAAAGAAAATGAGAGATAAAATTGGTCCAATCGAGAATCAGAAAGGACGAATGTGTGTGGAGCCAAAAGAGATGGGGGAGGTCTTGAACAATTTATTTTCCTCAGTATTTACTGAGGAGAAGGATATTGAACTGTGGAGGGTAAAGG
Source organism: Narcine bancroftii (assembly GCF_036971445.1). Taxonomy (NCBI): domain Eukaryota; kingdom Metazoa; phylum Chordata; class Chondrichthyes; order Torpediniformes; family Narcinidae; genus Narcine; species Narcine bancroftii. The sequence continues at coordinate 1,510,007 of NC_091471.1, read as the reverse complement.
AAGCAAAGGGGGTAAATATGGAGACTATAGTGTTTAAGAGGTAGTACTGGAGCTTTTGAAACATATAAAGGTGGACAAGTCTCCAGGTCCTGACAGGATTTTCCCCAGGACCTTGAGAGAAGTTAATGAGGAAATAGCGGAGGCTCTGGCAGTGATTTTTCATTAGAGATGGGTATAGTGCCGGAGGATTGGTGTGTTGCGCATGTGGTTCCTTTGTTTCAAAAGGGTTCGAGGAGCAAGTCTAGCATTTATCGGCCTGTAAGTTTGATGTCTGTGGTAGGTAAATTGATGGAAAGCGTTCTTAGAGATTGTATATATAATTATATGGAGGGACAGGGTCTGATCAGGGACACTCAACACGGATTTGTATGTGGAAGGTCGTGTTTGACCAATCTTGTTCAATTTTTTGAAGAGGTGACTAGGAATGTTGATGAGGGGAGAGCAGTGGATGTTGTCTATATGGACTTCAGTAAGGCCTTCGATAAGGTTTTGCATGGGAGGTTAGTTAGGAAGGCTAAGTCCCTGGGTATTAATTTGGAGATAGTCAAATGGATTCAACAGTGACTGGAAGGAAGGTGCCAGAGAGAAGTAGTGGATAATTGTTTGTCAGGATAGAGGCCGGTGACAAGCGGTGAACCTTAGGGTTCGGCATTGGGACCGTTGCTGTTTGTCATATATATTAATGATCTGGAGGATGGGGCAGTAAATTGAATTAGTAAATATGCAGATGATACTAAAATAGGGGGAATTGTGGATGATGAAGGGGGGTTTTCAAAGATTGCAGAGGGATAACGGTGGATTGTTCCCTGAAGGTAGGAGTGCATGTGGATAGGGTGGTGAAGAAGGCCTTTAGTGTGTTTGCCTATATAAATCAGTGCATAGAATATTAGGAGTTGGGAAGTAATGATGAAACTGTACAAGGCATTGGTGAGGCCAAATTTAGAGTACGGTGTGCAGTTCTGGTCACCGATTTATAGGAAGGATATTAACAAGATAGAGAGAGTGCAGAGAAGATTTACAAAAATGTTGCCTGGGTTTCAGCATCTGGAATACAAATTAGGTCTTTATTCCTTGGAACGTAGAAGGCTGAGAGGGGATTTGATAGAAGTGTTTAAGATAATGAGAGGGATAGATAGAGTTGATGTGGAAAGGCTTTTCCCATTGAGAGTAGGAGAGATGGATACAAGAGGTCATGGGTTGAGAGTTGACGGGCAAAGGTTTGGAGTAACATGAGGTGGAACTTCTTTACTCAGAGAATGGATACTGTATGGAATGGGCTTCCGGGAAAGGTGGTGGAGGCAGGGTCAATTTTGTCATTTAAGAAGGAGTTGGATAAGTATATGGATGGGAGGGGGATGGAGGGATATGGGCAGGGTGCTGGTAAGTGGGATTAGAGGAGGGTACTTGGATCAGTGCGGACTAGAGGGGTCAAATTGGCCTGTTTTCGTGCTGTTATATATGGTTATATAAGATTATGAGGACGGGCCAGCAATACAATCATATCACTACATTCACCCCCTCTTTTTTAAAAAATGGAACCCTCCGGAAAAGAGACAGCAAAACCGGGGGTAATAACAGCAATAACCATAACAATACAGTAAGAACAACAGCAGCAGTATTAACACTTATTACAAAGGGGCAGGAGAAGCAGATGCCCCCACCAGCTAGAGGTTGAGCCGCACGGGCGGCCTCCTCTGCCTGATGGACTGCTGTGTCCGTATGGCACTCCTCTGGAGAGGGGACCTATTAGGAAGAGTCCGCTGCAGGGACTGTCCAGGTTGGGGTGCTGGCGGTGGACACCCAGAGTGCTGGGGGTTTCTCCGCTGCTTCATGAGGGGTAAATACCTGGATGTCCAGCTGCAAGGCAGGCAGCTCGGACTCCAGTGTCGTACTCTGATGCAGCACGATTGGGTCCGCTGTGTGGTCAGTAGTCGGCAAGGCCGTCTCAGGGTCTCCGGCCCTTGCCAGGTCTCGTATTGGCACAGTGCCCTCGTGGCCATCCGACTACCTCACAAATGCATATTGAGGGTTTGCATGTATGAGGTGCACCGCTTCAACCAGTAGGTCTGTCTTATTGGCCCCTGATGTGCTTCCAAAGCAGAACCTGCCCTGGGGTTGTCAGCCAGGGAGGGATGGAGGAACCATTTGCTGATCTCCTAGGGAAAGCAAAGAGGCGTTCATGTGGGGTGGTGTTAGTAGCGGTGCACAGTAACGACCGGATGGCATGAGATCTTCGGGCAGGATGTTCTGCCAGCGGGACACTGGCAAATATTTGGACCTCAGGCAAGGTGCGTCGCCTTCCAGAAAGTGCCGTTCTCCCTTTCCATTACCTCTAGGGTTATAGCTGGTGGTCCTGCTGGTGGCTATGCCTCATTCATGAATGAGGTCCCCCGGTCACTATGAATGTAGTCAGGGTACCCGAACAGAGTGAAGATATTGCTCAGGGGTTTGATGACCGTAACCGAGGTCATATCCAGGAAGGGACTTGCAAAGGGGAACCTGGAGAATTCATCCACCACCGTCAGGAAGGAGGCGTTACTATTTGTGGTTGGGAGGGGGCCCTTGATATCGATACTGAGTCATTCAAAAGGGCGAGTGGCCTTGATGAGGTGTGCCTTTTCTGGCTGGTAGAACTGAGGCTTACACTCAGCACGGATTTGGGAGCGTCTAGTGGTGGACCGGACATCCTCTACGGAGTACGGGAGGTTTTGTGTCTTGACAAAATGGTACAACCTCATGACTCTGGGGTGACATAGGTGATTGTGCAGGGTCTGGAGACGGTCGAGATGCACGATGGCGCACGTCACTCGGGATAGGACATCCATGGGGGGGTCATTGAGCTTACCCGGCCTGTACAAGATGTCATAGCTGTAGATGGACAATTCAATCTTCCATCTCAGAATCTTGTCGTTCTTGATTTTACCTCGTTGTTTGGCACTGAACATGAATGCCACTGCCCTCTGGTCAGTCAACACATTAAATCTTTTACCAGCTAGGTAGTGCCTCAACAATAGCTTGAGCCTCCTTCTCGACAGAGGAGTTCGGGATCGTGCAGGGTGCTGGAAAAAACTGCTACCGGCCTGCTTGCCTGGTTTAATGTGGCAACATCGGAGGCATTGCTTTCCACCTGAAAGGGGACAGATTCATCCACAGCACGCATCGTGGCCTTAGCAATGTCTCCTTGTAGAGCTTGTTGAAAGAACCAAAGACTTGTTGATCCAAACCAAGGCTTTTATTAGCAAAAGACAGGAGCTCTTCACAGTCCGGAAAGATCCGACCTGGCTAGGGACACAACCCTTTAAGGCCCAGACAGTAGGCGTGGCTCAGCTCTCAGCCAATCGCTGTAAGCACAGTCATTACACTCTAGATACTGTAACTATATACATTGGTGATAGGTCTGTACTATCACATTCACCCCTTCTTGGAGAACTGACCCTGGGGTGGAAGGGCTGAAGAGGGAGAAGGGAAGGAAAAAAAATGAGGGAGAGAATGAATGGAAGGGGTAGGTTAAGGACTGTAGCGGTCAGGGGGTCTGACCATCCGGCGTGACCGCTGTGGTGCCGGGATTGGGGTCGCTGGAGTGGTGTCGCCAGCAGGCTCGTCAGGTGCGACCGCTCCTTCGCTCAATTCCCCAGTCGTGTTGTCGGCAGGGTGGCCCGGGTCGTTGGGTGCTGTTGGTCCTTCTGTTGCAGCACGGGGCCTGGGGAATAAAGAGTTGGGGAAGGTTGGGTTGGGGGGTTTGCTGCGCCTACCGCGTCCTGAGCTAGGTCCCGCACCGAAACAGTGTCCTCCCGCCCGTCTGGGAACTCAACGTAGGCGTAATGTGGGTTCGCGTGGAGTAGAGTCACTCGGTCGACCAAGGGGTCGTTCTTTGAGTGCCGGATGTGGCGTCGCAAAAGGACGGGGCCAGGGACGGTGAGCCATGCCGGTACAGTGGTTCCTGATTCGGATTTTCTCGGGAAAAGGAACATCCTTTCGTGGGGGGTGGCATTTGTTGCGGTACATAGGAGGGAGCGGATGGAGTGTAAGGCACTAGTGAGAACCTCCTGCCAGTGAACGGTGGGGAGACCTTTAGACCGGAGAGCCAGTGTAACCGCTCTCCAGATGGTGGCATTCTCCCTCTCGACCTGGCCGTTACCACGTGGGTTATAGCTCGTGGTCCTGCTTGAAGCGATACCACACTCCAGAAGGTACTGTTGCAGCTCTGCGCTCATGAATGAGGACCCCCTATCACTGTGGATGGAATTGGGGTACCCAAAAATGGCGAAGATACTGTGAAGGGCCTGTATCACTGAGGTGGCGGTGGTATCTAGGCAGGGCAGAGCGAACGGGATAGTGGCGATTGGGCTTCACACGAGGCACTGTGTTTGCCGGCGGCCATTTTAGACCTACAGACTGCAGCAAAGTGGCCCTTTTTAAGGCACTTCTGGCACCTGGCTTTTCTTGCTGGGCACTAGGACCTGCTGTGCTTGTCCCTCCGCAGAAATAACATTTTGGGTTCGCAGGGGGCAGTGTAGCAGCAGCCGACAGGCCGTCAGTATCTCGGGGGTGGTAGAGTAGAAGGGCACTCTACTCACATCAGAACGTGGGGTCCAGTCCCTAGAGAACTTGTTTGACTTTAAGGCTGCATCCTCCATTGTGATTGCAATCCAGGCCACATCCTCGTTTTTCTACCCCTTGTTCGAGCAAGCGCAGCCTCACTTCGTTCGATCGGAGCCCGGCCACTTAGGCATCCCGGATGAGATCGTTTGTGATCTCGGCAGCAGTTTTGTCCACACAGTTACAGTCCTTGCCCAACGCCTTGACTACTTGTAAATATGCCCTGCTGGACTCGCCGGGCTGTTGCTTCCTCGACGCAAGCACGAGCTGGGCATGAACTCTGTTCACCGGTTGATTATACAGTTCTTTCAGTACCTTTATGGCTGCGGTGTAAGTGTTCTCATCCTGGATGTTCTCGTAGACTCGCAAGGACACCATGGACAGCAATGCTGTTAGACACTGGTTATCCTCCTCCACCTCAATGAGCCTTAGGAAGTTTTCAAAGTTCAGCAGCCAGAACTTAAGGGCTTTGAAGGCTGTAGCTGACTGTGGGCCGATGTCAAGTTTTTATGTCCAAGTCAGACGCTCCATCCTTTTTTAAAAAAATTCTTTTTGCTAATAAAATTGTAGAGCTCATCGAAAGAACCAAAGACTTGTTGATCCAAACCAAGGCTTTTATTAGCAAAAGACAGGAGCTCTTCACAGTCCAGAATGATCCGACCTGGCTCGGGACACAACCCTTTAAGGCCCAGACAGTAGGCGTGGCTTAGCTCTCAGCCAATCGCTGTAAGTACAGTCATTACACTCTAGATACTGTAACTATATACATTGGTGATAGGTCTGTACTATCACACTCCTCGAATTTGGTCAAAAGCAGCCTGGGTCTCCGCCGATAATGGGAAGGTGGTTGTACGGATTAGGGGGTGGGCCTTATTGCCGTAGATGGGCACCCATTGAGCATAATATGAAAACAGTCCCAGGCACCTCTTAAGCGACTTCAGGGAGTTTGGGACAGGGAGCTCCATGAGGGGTCGCATGTGGTCTGGGTCAGGAGCAATGACACCATGTGCCACGACGCATTCAAGAAGGGCCAGGCACTCCATGTTGAACACGCATTTGTCCTTGTTGTACGTCAAGTTGAGGGATTTGGCCGTATGCAAGAACTTTGCGAGGTTCACGTCGTGGTCCTGCTGGTCATGGCCACAGATGGTGACATTGTCGAGGTAGGGGAACGTCGCCATCAGCCCGTGTTCCTCTACCATCTGGTCCATCACTCTCTGAAAGGCAGAAACACCTTTAGTAACCTCGAAAGGCACCCACAGGAAGTTTAAAAATTTCCCGTCCGCCTCGAACCCTGTATAAATTCGATCGGCTGGACGGAGGGGAAGTTAGTGGTAGGCCGACTTAAGGTTTATGGTTGAAAAAATTCTGTACTTAACGACCTTATTGACCAAGTCGGCTATCCAGGGTAACGGATACGCATCCATCTGGGTGAAGCGGTTGATGGTCTGACTATAATCAATTACCATCCGGGGCTTGCCCGCACCTCTGAGCACGACGACCTGCGCCCCCCCCCCCCCCCACAGGGACTGGTGCTGAGGGTTATGATCCCCTCTGCCAGGAGTCGCTGAACCTCAGCCCGGATGAACTGCATGTCCTCCAAGCTATATCGCCTACTCTTGGTGGCAATTGGTTTACAATCTGGGGTGAGGTTCGTGAACAGTGATGGGGTGGGGGGGGGAGCACCCATAGCATGGTGACGTTGCAGGACAGTGCCTGAGACTGGGTGCTGAGGCCGCAGGATGGTGCCGGAGGCTGAGTGCTGGGACCATGAGGTGGTGCCGGGAAATGGAGGTTGTGGACGGTCAGCGGTGGTTGGGGACGTCCGAACGCCATCGTCACGCTCCTGATCTGACTCTGAAAGTCGAGGCCCAGGAGGATCGGCGCGCAGAGGGGAGGCATAATTAACAATACAAAATCGTTATAACATTCCCACCACCCCCCCAACCGTCAGCGACGCTACACAATACCCCCGGATACTGGTCTGTTGGTCCCTTGCAGCCATTGAAACTGTCCTGGTCATGGGTCAGACCAATAGGGAGAATCTCTGGATCACATCAGGGTGCATGAAACTTCCGCTATCGAAAAGACAGTTCGTTTTATGCCCATTCACCTCGATCCGCATCATGGAGTTCGAGATTGGGTGAGGACTGGCTTAATTCAGAGTCACCGAAGCAGGATAGACATCCCTTCATCGTTGTCGTCGTCGGTGGGGAGGCCTTCCCAAGATGGCAACCTCCATGTTGACCACACAGTGTTCCATGAGGAAGAAGGTGGAAATGGAGACATGGCGATTGGAATTGACGTCATCGGGGCGTTAGCCGAGGTGCTGAGGTTGAGAGTGGTTGCCGACCAGATGGCGCTCCCCTTACCCCACATGAAGTCAGCACCAGAATCTCCCCTGGAACACACACCGCGCTGCTCCTGGACTGCGGTCAGGACCTGCAGACCTTCTGGTAATGGCCCTTCTTCCTGCAGCCTGAAAACGTAGCCCCCCTCGTGAGGCAGAGGCGTCTCAAATGCTTGGACTACCCGCAGAAATTGCATCTCGACGATGCCATCGGTGTAATTGCAGCCATGGTCGGGTCGGTAACGCCTGACGCTGAGTCCCAGGCCAAAGGTCCTCATGGTGGAACATACAGAGATGGCCCGCTTCTGCCCATGATCGACACCGCGTGGCACTAGACCAAGTCCTGATCAAGTCGATAGCCCTTTTGAGTGGGAGCGGCTCCTCCTGGAGGAGTCGTTGCCGGATATAATCTGACCTCAGACCCAACGCACAGGCGTCTCGAATCAGTTCTTCCATGCACTGGGTGAGGAATATAGTGGCAGTGGATTCCCCTTAACAGTCTTTTCCCAGTGTGACCAGGGACTGGAAAAACTCTTCAGTGGACTCACCAGGCTGTTCTTTTCTGGACACCAGCAAGTAACGGGAGTATACCACGTTCACTTTAGACTTCTACAGTGCTCGCAGCTCAGCCATCGCCTCGTTGTAGGTCGCGCTGCTTTGGATGGCCAGGAAGTCCTTCTGTCCGACTTGTACCTAAAGGATTTTTAAGTTCTTCTCATCAGAGTCGACCACCTCAGCAGCAGCGTTGAGGAAGTTGTTGAAGCAGTTCATCCACTGCTCGAAGAGCACCGAAGCACCTGGGACTTGGGGGTCAACTTCCAGCCATTCTGGGCGCAGCAATTTCTCCATTACTGGAGATCTCCAAAATCTAATACAATAAATTTTTTGGCAGTATCAGTAGCCCCAATAATGACACAGACAAAGACTGAGGGGAACGATAGGCTTTATTGTACTAGAGACTGCTGGCCCGGGTCCAAGGCTAGGAAATGAGCAGGAAGGAGAGGGGACTCAACCTTTATGGCCTGGGGTCACATGGGCAGGACTAAGGGAGGAGCCAAGGTAGAAGGACACCCAGAGGGAGGGACAGCCAGTACACATAATCACATCACTACACCTGCCCTCCGGGGTCTGCAGGCCCGGTTCGTCCGTCCCAAATAACCTGCCCTCCGAGGTCTGCAGGCCCTGTTTGCCCGTCCCAAGCAACCTTCCCTCCTGCGGTAGTCCCACTTTTTTTTTTAAATATAGTAAAACCTCATGAGAATGGGGTAGTTGGAGTCCAAGATTTCATAGCTTGTTACAGCCAAGTCGCGGAACAGATGCATATATGTTATGATTCAGGAAGCGGGAAAACAGAACTTAAGCCCACCCGAATTGTGCTGCCATATCAACCCCCACCCCTTTGAATTTGTGGCTATTAGCCACTGTTAGCCTGGCATCCTAAAATAAATGTTTGAGGTCCACATACGCCCACGCTATAAGCGCTTCCACGGATTAATGAATCACGTTCTAACGAGGTTTCACTGTATTTTATTTTGACTTTTTACAGACTCAAAGTAATTTCAACATTCATGGGATGTACAGACTCAGTAATTTGTTTCCCCTCCCTCTCTTACCCCCAAACACATAACCAGACTGATTATACATTATACAAATACAAGTGGGGCTCAAAACGTCCCATGAAAAACCTAAAAAAGGAACAACCTCATTAACTAAATGACCCAAGTAAGGAATGAAAGAATAAAACTAAAAACCACAAACTAAAATAGAACAAACTCTAAAAGAGCTAAAAAGAAACGACGTCCATCGCCTGTGCCCTGTTCCACTTCACCCCAATCCTTTCCCTGCTGGGACCAATTTTTATAACATCAATATTTCATGGGGAAGGGGCATATGTATTTCAGATAGGGCTGCCACACTTTAATGAATTTGCCTTGTTTCCCCCTTAGATTGTAAGTGATTTTCTCCAGGGGAATGCAACTCTGCATTTCCTTATTCCATTGCATGGTGTCTAACTGGGTGTCAGACTTCCATGTAACCGTAAGGCCTTCAATAAGTTTCCACATGGAAGATTGGAAAGGAAGGTTCAGGCGCTAGGTATTAATGTTGAGATAGTCAGATGGGTTCCACAGTGGCAAGAAGGTAGATGCCAGAGAGTCAGAGAGTCTGTCAGGATGGAGGCCAGTGTCGAGCAGTGTGCCTCAGGGTTCGGTGTTGGGTCCCTTGCTGTTGTTTGTCATTTACATTAATGATTTGGGTGAGGGGGTGGTAAATTGGGTGAGTAAATATGCAGACAATACAAAAATAGGAGGAGTTGTGGATAGTGAGGATGGTTTTCAAGGACTGCAGAAGGATTTGGATTGCTGAGAAGAGTGGGCTGAAAGGTGGCAGATGGAGTTTAATACCGATAAGTGTGAGGTGCTTCATTTTGGGAAGAATAATGAAAACAGGACATAAGCAATAAAGGGGAGGGCATTGAGGAATGCAGAGGACAGAGGGATCTTGGAATAATGGTTCAGCATTCCTTGAAGATGGATTCCCATGTAGATAGGGTGGTGAAGAAGGCTTGTGGTATGCTGGCCTTTATAAATCATAGCATAGAATATACGAGCTGGTCCCCAAATTATAGGAAGGATATCAATAAGGTAGAGAGAGTGCAGAGAAGATTTACTAAAATGTTGCCTGGATTGCAATATCTAGAATACAGAGAAAGATTGAGTAGACTGGGATTTTATTCATTGAAGCATTGAAGGTTGAGGGGGGGGGGGGGATTTGATAGAGGTATTTAAAATTATGAGGGGAATAGATAGAGTAGATGCAAATAGGCTCTTTCAGACAGCTCCAAGAAAAGTGCAGAGAACAAAACAGGACTCTACATCACCTTTGTTGACCTCACCAAAGCCTTCGACACCATGAGCAGGAAAGGGCTTTGGCAAATACTAGAGCGCATCGGATGCCCCCCAAAGTTCCTCAACATGGTTATCCAACTGCACGAAAACCAACAAGGTCGGGTCAGATACAGCAATGAGCTCTCTGAACCTTTCTCCATTAACAATGGCGTGAAGCAAGGCTGCGTTCTCGCACCAACCCTCTTTTCAATCTTCTTCAGCATGATGCTGAACCAAGCCATGAAAGACCTCAACAATGAAGACGCTGTTTACATCCGGTACCGCACGGATGGCAGTCTCTTCAATCTGAGGCGCCTGCTAGCTCACACCAAGACACAAGAGAAACTTGTCCGTGAACTACTCTTTGCAGACGATGCCGCTTTAGTTGCCCATTCAGAGCCAGCTCTTCAGCGCTTGATGTCCTGTTTTGCGGAAACTGCCAAAATGTTTGGCCTGGAAGTCAGCCTGAAGAAAACGGAGGTCCTCCATCAGCCAGCTCCCCACCATGACTACCAGCCCCCCCCCCCCCCACATCTCCATCGGGCACACAAAACTCAAAACGGTCAACCAGTTTACCTATCTTGGCTGCACAATTTCATCAGATGCAAGGATCGATAACGAGATAGACAACAGACTCTCCAAGGCAAATAGCGCCTTTGGAAGACTACACAAAAGAGTCTGGAAAAACAACCAACTGAAAAACGTCACAAAGATTAGCGTATACAGAGCCGTTGTCATACCCACACTCCTGTTCGGCTCCGAATCATGGGTCCTCTACCGGCATTACCTACGGCTCCTAGAACGCTTCCACCAGCGTTGTCTCCGCTCCATCCTCAAAATTCATTGGAGTGACTTCATCCCTAACATCGAAGTACTCGAGATGGCAGAGGCCAACAGCATCGAGTCCACGCTGCTGAAGATCCAGCTGCGCTGGATGGGTCACGTCTCCAGAATGGAGGACCATCACCTTCCCAAGATCGTGTTTAATGGCGAGCTCTCCACTGGCCACCGTGACAGAGGTGCACCAAAGAAGAGGTACAAGGACTGCCTAAAGAAATCTCTTAGTGCCTGCCACATTGACCACCGCCAGTGGGCTGATATCGCCTCAAACCGTGCATCTTGGCGCCTCACAGTTCGGCGGGCAGCAACCTCCTTTGAAGAAGACCGCAGAGCCTACCTCACTGACAAAAGACAAAGGAGGATAAACCCAACACCCAACCCCAACCAACCAATTTTCCCCTGCAACCGCTGCAACTGTGTCTGCCTGTCCCGCATCGGACTTGTCAGCCACAATCGAGCCTGCAGCTGACGTGGACTTTTACCCCCTCCATAAATCTTCATCCGCGAAGCCAAGCCAAAGAAAAAGGGGAGATTGGAGCGAAGGGTCATGTTAAGGGTTAGGAGGAAAAAGTTTCGAAGTAAACTTCTTCACTCAGAGAGTGGGGGCTGAGTGGAATGACCTTCCAGAAGAGGTGGTTGCAGCAGGGTCAATTTTGTCATTTAAGAGGAGATTGGATGAGATCATGGATGTGAGGGGATTGGAGGGTTATGGGCAGGGAGCAGGTAGGTGGGACTAGAGGAGATCACTTAAATCAGTATGGACTAGAGGGGCCAAGATGGCCTGTTTCCATACTATAATTGTTATATGGTTATACACTTCCTGGCTACTGCCAGGACAACTTTCACAAACTGAATTTGGTATTTGGACAGTTGAAAACTCATGTTTCCAAGAAGTCCTGGTAGGTACAATTCGGGATCATGTGGAAAATGCACTTTTCTAATTTTTTTCAGGATGACCCCCAGACCCTCCCAGAAAGGTCTCCCCTCTGTACCTGACCAGGTGGAGTGGACAAAGGTTCCAACCTCCATGCCTAAAGCAACTTCCGAAATTTCCCGCTTTGACTTGTGTAATTTTTGTGGTGTGAGGTAGAACTGTTGCAAGAGGTTATATTGCACCAACCTGTACCTGGCGTTGACGACTCCAGCCACACTGTCCAGACACAGGTCTTGCCACCACTCTTCATTGATTGTTGGGTACAAGTCCAACTCCCTTGACCTGTTTAAACCTGGCTTCAGGCCCTCACTTTGTAATACATCTTAGAAATAAACATGCACACATTACCCTGTTGAATTAGAATCTCCACATTACTTGACCTAGGCAGGGTCATAGAGGTCCTAATTTTTCCCTTAATAAAAAGATCTTATGAGCTGATAGCAGATTAATGTTCTGTTAGGCAGACCATATGTGTTTCTCAACTGCTTGAATGGCATGAGCTGCCTTTGTTTGTAACAGTCCTCCCCCTCACTTCTAGCTCCAGGTGTCCAGGATCTTATTACCCAGAGTCAAGGGTATCAACTTGTTCTGGGTCAAGAAAGTTTTGGGAGATATCCCCAACTTCCCTCCAATGCACTGATTTCTTCTTCGCCACATCTGAAGTACATGCTTCAGTGTTAGGTTATCTGTTTTCTCTCAAATTAATTTGGTGTCCCATGTGAATATACATTCTCCTGCCATCTTTCCACCTATTGTATCTAGTCCAATTTGTCCCCAGGAGTGGGGAGGCCCCCCCCTCAAAGAGTGAGGTGACAAACCTTACCTGGGCTGCCCAATCATATTTTTTTAAATTTGGTCACTTTAACCCCACCAAATTGTGATCCCATGTCAACTTTCCATGGAGATTCTAGCCACCTTCCTGTTCCATAGGAACCTTCGGACACATTTGCCAAGCATCTTAAAGAAACCCTGTGGCAATGAAATGGGTAACAACGGGAGTCTCAGCATCACCTTCATTCTGACATCGTTAACTCTGCTCACCAGTGTTATGGGCAGAGTCCTCTATCTACCAAGGTCCTCCTCAATCTTCCGGAGCAAAGGGAGACAGTTTCAGTTTGTATAAGTTACATCAATCTTTATTTATTTTTTATCCCCAAACCCTTGATGTCTTCCTGTGGCCATTTGAATTGATCCCCCCGTTGATATTGGCTATAATCTCCATTCATCAAAGACATCATTTCACTTTGATCCAGATTTACCTTGTACCCTGAGATCTTCCCATAACCTTCCAGTGTCATCTTCACTCCAGCCATTAACCCCCCCCCCCCCACCCCACCCCCAGGGTTTGTCAAATTCACCAATGCTTCATCAACAAAAAGGTTTGATTTTGTGTTCCGCCTGGCCCACCATGAACCTCCTTATGTCCGGATTCTGCCAAATGGCTTCTGTCAGTGGCTCGATTGCCAGTATAAACAGCGCTGCTGCTGTAGTTCCACTTCCCGACATTGGGCCTAGACCCCTCCAGTCCCCTCCCATCCATGTTCTCAAAGGAAGCTGATGCACCACTACCACTTTGTCTAGCAGCTCTTTCCATGCACCCATCACCCTCTGAGTGAAGGCCTGTCTCTTCACAATCCTTCTAAATCCCACCCCTAACCTGAGAGATATGCCCTCTCATCTCCAGGAAACACACTGCCACTATTCACATTATCTATGCCCCTCATGATTTAGTAGACCTTGATAAAACACAGTAAAGGCCATTTGGCCCACAATGTTGTGCTGACATATATATAATTATAGAACACTACAGCACAGGAAATAGGCCATTCAGCTCTTCCAGTCTGTGCTAACCATTGTTTTGTTAGTTCCATTGACCTGCTGCCATTCCATAACCCTCCAGGCCTCTCCCATCCATGTATCTATCCAATTTATTCTTAAAACACACAATCGAGCTCGCATTCACCACGTCAGATGGCAGTTCGTTCCACACTCCCACCACTCTCTGAGTGAAGAACTTCTCTCTAATGTTCCCCCTAAACCTTTCCCCTTTCACCCTAAGGCCATATCCTCTTGTATTTATCTCTCCTAATCTCAGTGGAAAGAGCCTACTCACATTTGATCTGTCTATACCCTCATAATTTTGTAAACCTCTTTCAAATCTTCCCTCATTCTTTTACGCTCCAGGGAATAAAGTCCTAACCTGTTTATCCTTACCCTGTAACTCAGTTCCTAAAGTCCTGGCAATGTCCCAGTAAATCTTCTCTGCACTTTCAATCTTACTGAA
>NC_091471.1:1331204-1495915 GCF_036971445.1 Narcine bancroftii | reverse complement strand
TGAAGTGGGATGTGGCCCAGGGGCGGGGTCTGGGTCCAGGAGCCACGTGTCTGTCTGTCTATGGGAGCAGGTTCCCATCGACACGAACGGACCACATTGAGGCGCGTGCCTCAGGCATCGACGTGTCACGGAGCGGTGCGCGTGCACGTGACGCCGGAAGTGGACCGCCGTGCACCGGAAGTTCCGCGAAGCGGGCGCAGTGTGTGTGGAGCGGCAAGCAGGTGAGGCCGCGGGATGGAGCGGTTTCCCCCCCCCCCCCCCAGAACCCTTCATATCCCCACATACCCCCCTCCTCATACTCCTCCTACCCCCCACCGCTTTACCCTATCCCCCCCGCCCCCTCCTCCCCCCGCCCCTCCTCCCCCCGCCCCTCCCCCCCCCGCCCCTCCTCCCCCCGCCCCTCCTCCCCCCGCCCCTCCTCCCCCCCGCCCCTCCTCCCCCCCGCCCCTCCTCCCCCCCGCCCCTCCACCCCCCGCCCCTCCCCCCCGCCCCTCCTCCCCCCCGCCCCTCCTCCCCCCCGCCCCTCCTCCCCCCCCGCCCCTCCTCCCCCCCGCCCCTCCTCCCCCCCGCCCCTCCTCCCCCCCGCCCCTCCTCCCCCCCGCCCCTCCTCCCCCCCGCCCCTCCTCCCCCCCGCCCCCTCCTCCCCCCCCCGCCCCTCCTCCCCCCCGCCCCTCCTCCCCCCCGCCCCTCCTCCCCCCCAATATTTGCAGCCCTTCCCCCCACAACCTGTCCCTCTCCCCATGGGTCCACAACTCCTCCATCATCCCTGAACCCCTTCCTCTTCTCTCTCCCTTTCCCTCAGGCTCCTTTGCTTCCAGTTCAGCATTTTCCCAGAACCAGAGCTCTTTGCTCCTTTGCCGTGCCTAAAATAAAAATGCAGGTGCTTGCCTGCTAGTGTCTGATACCTTGACGAAAGGCTAATTGCTGAAATGTCGGTTACCTTTTACTGCGTGACCTGCTGACTTTCTCCAGCACTTTATGTGTTGCACACAATCACAACGTCTCCAGACTTTCCTGTTTAACTCCAAATCTGTCTAATCTCTCCTCATCACTCATATCCTCCAAACCAGGCAACATCTGGGTGAACTTCTATACCCTTTCCAAAGCTTCCACGTCCTTCCAGTAATATAGCGACCAGAATTGTACACAGTATTCCAAGTTCACATGTATTAAAAGGTGTAGGTATGGTGGGAGGTGGGGGGGGGGGAGTAGCATTACTGGTCAGGGATAGAATCACGGTTGTAGAAAGGAAGGGGGCTGCAGAGGGAGGGTCCATTGAGTCAGTGAGAGTGGAAGTCAGAAATAGGAAAGGAGCTATCACTGTGCTGGGAGTTGTCTTAGAGGCCCCCAAATAGTCCCCTGGACACTGAGGAGCAGATAAACAGGCAGATTTTGGAATAGTTGGAAATACAGGGTTCTAGTTCTAGATTTCAACTGGCACCTCCTGACTGCAAGAGGGATAGATGGGGCTAAATTTGTCAGGTGTGTCCAAGAAGGGACTGGCTGATGACAGGAGAGGCCTTACTGGTTCTGGGGAATGAACCTGGTCAGATGGGGGAGCAATTTGGTGAGAGTGACCACAACTCCCTAAGGTTTAGCATAGCAATGGAAAAGGATAAAAACAGCCAAAAAGGGAAAATGTTAAATGGGGGAAGGGATAATTATGATGGGATGAGGTAGACACTAGCGAGAGTAAATTGGGAATAGATATCAGAACCAAAGAACATTATGGCAAAGAAAACAGCCCCTTCTTGTCTGCCAAATTATTACTCTACCTAGTTCCACTGACCTGCACCCAATCCATCTCCCTCCATAACCCTCCCATCCATGTACCTGTCCAAATTCTTCTTCAGTGTTAAAACTGAGCCCACATGCACCACCGCAGCTGGCAGCTCATTCCACGCCCCCACCGCTCTCTGAAGACGTTCCCTCTCATGTTCCTCCTAAACTGTTCCCCTTAAACTTTTTCCCTTTCACCCTTAACCCATGTCCTCTGGTTTTTATCTCACCCAACCTCAGTGGAAAAAGTCGACCTACATTTACTCTGCCTACTCCCTCATAATTTTAAATACGTCTTTCAAATCTCCATTTATTCTTCTATGCTCCAGGAAATAAAGTCCTAATCTGTTTAACCTTTCTCTGAAACGCACCATAACATCCCAACTCCTGTACTCAATACTTACCTGGTTGTTCACCCTCCCTCCTGAGAATGCTGCGAACTCAATCTGAGATATCTTGGACCCTTGAAGCAGGGAGGCAACGTCCCATCTGGGATACTTGATCTCTTCCATAGATCCTCTTATCTGTCTCTTAACTATGGAATCCCCGATCACTGCAGCTCGCTTCTCCTCCCTTCCTTTCTTAGCCACAGGACTTGACTCCGTGCCAGAGACCTGATCTCCGTGGCTTGTCCCTAGTTGGTCATTCCCCCCCAAAAGTATCCAAAATGGTACACTTGTAATTGCCCTGCTCTGCCTGATTGTTCCCCTTCCCTCTCCTGACTGTCACCTATCTACCTTCCTCCTGCCCTCTAGGTCTTCCCCCTGTAACTCCTGTCTATCTCATCTGCCTCCTGAATGATCCGGAGTTCATCCAACTCCATCCCTCTCACAGATGAAGCCGACAGGGATAATGCTGGATTCTCTGACGACCCACATTCTGCAAGAGGAGCCATTCCCTTGCCTTGGCTGCCATTCCCACTGTTTAACCTTTCTTGTCTGCCAAGACAAGAACTCCTCCATCATCCCTGAACCCCTTCCTCTTCTCTCTCCCTTTCCCTCAGGCTCCTTGCTTCCAGTTCAGCATTTTCCCAGAACCACTACATCCTCTAATGAATTCTCACCTCTCCTGCCTTCCTGTCAAGGCTCTTTAAATCTGAAAGAAGCCTCCAATCACCTGAACAAAATATAGATCTAAAAAAACCTGCCCTTAACTGTGCCTACCTGCTGAATCCTTTTTGTTCCTTGAATAGGGTTGCCCTTTCTTACTTCAACTCCATCATCACCACCTCAGCCTCTTCTCGTTGAAGCCTATTGAACCGAAACCTTCCCACTCTGACTCAGCTCACCTTCCCTCAGTAGAAAAAGCCTACCAACATTTACTCTATACCCCTCATAATTTTAAATAACTCTCACATCTCCTTTCATTCTTCTAGGCTCCAGGGAATAAAGTCCAAACCTGATTAACCTATCCCTGTAACTCAATTCCTGAAGTCTGGGCAACATCCTAGTCAATCTTCTCTGCAATAATTCTATTTTATTGATATCTTTCCTGTAGTTCGGTGACCAAACCTGCACACAATACTGCAAATTTGACCTCACCAATATCTTCTACAACTTTACCATAACATTCCCAATTCCTGTACTTAATACTGTGATTTATGAAGGGCAATATGCCAAAAGCTCTCTTCAGAATCAGAAATTGTAAAGTTGGAAAAGGTACAGAAGAGTTTTACCAAGTTGTCAGGATGAGGGAAGTTGAGTTTTTGTGAGAGACTGGAAAAACTAGGCCTGTTTTCCTTGGAGGGTAGTAGGGCGAGAGGGGAATTTAATGAGGGGCACAGGTGAGGTTAACAGTGACAGTGTGTTTCCCTAGTAAATCTTCTCTGGACTCTTTCTATCTTATTGATATCTTTCCTGTAGTTCAGTGACCAAAACTGCACACAATACTCCAAATTTGACCTCACCAATGTCTTATACAACTTCACCATAACATCTCAACTCCTCTACTCAATACTTGGATTTATGAGGCCAAGATACCAAAATCTCTCTTTACAACCCTGTCCACCTGTGACACCACATTCAGGGAATTATGTATCTGTATTCCCAGATCCCTCTGTTCTACCACACTCCTCAGTGCCCGACCATTCACCGTGTACGACCTTTCTTGGTTGGTTCTTCCAAAATGCAACACCTGACACTTGTCTGCATTAAATTCCATCGGTCATTTTTCCAGCTGGTCCAGATCCCTCTGCAAGCTTTGAAAACCTTCCTCACTGTCCACAACGTCTCCAATCTTAGTGTCATCTGCAAACTTGCTGATCCAATTGACCACATTATCATCCAGATCACTGATATAGATGACAAACAACAATGGTCCCAGCACTGATCCCTAAGGCACATCACTCGTCACAGGCCTCCAGTCTGAGAAGCATCATCCACCACCACTCTGTGGCTTCTCCCATCCAGCCATTGTTGAATCCAGCTCACTACTTCAACATGAATACCGAGTGTCTGAACCTTCCTAACTAATCTGCCATGTGGGACCCTGTAAAGGCCTTCCTAAAGTCCATGTGGACAACAGCCACAGCCTTTCCTTTGTCATCGTTTCTGGTAACCTTCTCAAAAAACTCTATAAGGTTGGTTAAACACAGCATCATCAAATCTGATGGTCACCTCTAAAAAAAATTCTGTCCGATTCATGGGACATGATGTAACACACACAAATCCACAACAGACTTGGTCCATTCAGTCCCTGTTGATCCATAAATTGGTAGATCCTTTCCTTTTGAATCCCCTTCAGCACAGTTCCACCCACTGACACCAGACTCACTGGCTGGTAGGTCTGACTTGTTCTTGCTGCATGTTGTAAATAATAGCATCAGCCACCCTTCCCCCCCGCCCCCCCAACTTCCAGTTCTCCAGCACTTCAGCCAAGGGCAAAGACAATGTCAATATCTCAGCAAGAACCTCCCCAATTTTATCCCCATCTTCCTACAACGTGCGAGGATGTACCGTCATGCCATGGGGACTTGTGGATTCTAATACGCTGCAGAGATCTGCTCTCTGCTCATTCTTCCATGGTTCAGCACCTCATCACTCGTTTCCTCCATCTCCTTGGCTCCATGATATCTACAGTATAAATTTTTGAGAAGTATTCACTGAAAATCCCACCATCTTGGGGCTCTATACAAACTGGCTCTATACAAACATGACGGTACATCCTCGCACGTTGTAGGAAAATGGGGATAAAATTGGGGAGGTTCTTGCTGAGATATTGACATTGTCTTTGCCCTTGGCTGAAGTGCTGGAGAACTGGAAGAATCTCTTGGGATTCTTCTTGATCCTGCCCACCAGCTCCATTTCACGTCTTCTTTATTTGTCTTCCTGATTTCCCCCTTACATTCCTGTACGAATCAAGGATTCTGTTGATCTAGACCTTTAAATCTGAAAGAAGCCTCCAATCACCTGTATCTCCCCCCCATCTTCCCTCTCCCCACCTTTGCTGCCCATTTCTCCTGTCCTTTCTTACCTGAATTTTCTTCTCTCCACTCTACCCCATCTGCCTGTACCTCCCCATCTACCTGCATCTCCCCTGCCTGCCTGCATCTCCCCGCCTGCCTGCATCTCCCCCGCCTGCCTGCATCTCCCCCGCCTGCCTGCATCTCCCCGCCTGCCTGCATCTCCCCCGCCTGCCTGCATCTCCCCCGCCTGCCTGCATCTCCCCCGCCTGCCTGCATCTCCCCCGCCTGCCTGCATCTCCCCCGCCTGCCTGCATCTCCCCCGCCTGCCTGCATCTCCCCCGCCTGCCTGCATCTCCCCCGCCTGCCTGCATCTCCCCCGCCTGCCTGCATCTCCCCCGCCTGCCTGCATCTCCCCCGCCTGCCTGCATCTCCCCCGCCTGCCTGCATCTCCCCCGCCTGCCTGCATCTCCCCCGCCTGCCTGCATCTCCCCCGCCTGCCTGCATCTCCCCCGCCTGCCTGCATCTCCCCCGCCTGCCTGCATCTCCCCCGCCTGCCTGCATCTCCCCCGCCTGCCTGCATCTCCCCCGCCTGCCTGCATCTCCCCCGCCTGCCTGCATCTCCCCCGCCTGCCTGCATCTCCCCCGCCTGCCTGCATCTCCCCCGCCTGCCTGCATCTCCCCCGCCTGCCTGCATCTCCCCCGCCTGCCTGCATCTCCCCCGCCTGCCTGCATCTCTTCTGGTATCTCCCTATCTCCACTCTACTCATCTGCCTGCATCACCCCATCTCCTTCCATCTGCTCTGTCAGCACGACTCTCCTCCTGTCTGCCTGTATCACGACTCTCCCCACGTCTTTCCCTTCTCCCCTCTCCTCTGCTCTCCACTCTCTCACCGTGTCCTCCCTCCCCTGCTCCCCTTACCCCTCCCTTTCCTATATTCTCCTCCCATCTCTTTCTCTCTGCCTCCTCTCTGACCCTGCTCTCCTCTATCCCCCATCTCCACTCTCTCCCCCTTTCCTCTCCACCTCCCCCTTTCCTCTCTCCCCACCTCTCCTCCTGCCCCCCACACTCTCTCTCCCCCTCCCTCACTCACTCCCTCCCTCTCTCCTCCTCACCTCTTGCCCTCCCCCCTCTCACACCCTCTCCCTCCTCTATCCCCCCCTTCCCTTCCCCCTGCTGTTATGATTTCATTGCCCTCCTCCTTCCAGTGCTTTTCTCTCTGTCTGTCTGTGATCCTGGCTGATAAATGCAGGGTATTGGATGCCATGATGGATTTTCTCTGGAGCTGCAGTTACTGCAGAATCGGGTTGTGTGGAGTCAGCATGTTGTTTCATCCCAGGGTCCGACTGCCACCCTCTCCACCCCTCCCCGCTTGTCATCATTCTGGATTCTGACAAAGCAGCTTGCAGTGCAAAATTATAGAACAGTCCAGCACTGGAACTGACCCTTTGACCCATGTGTCTGAATATGATGTCCATATCAAACTGCAACTGTGCTGCTTGCACATGAAAGACATCCCTCCATACCACATGCCCCTATTGTACAACACACCTATTGTATCTGCTTCCACTTCCACCCAGCAGCCTGTTCCAGGCATCTATCACTCTGTGTAAAATATTTATCTTTCATGCCTCCCTTAAACTTCCTCTTCCTCACCTTAAACACGAGCTTTTCATGTGTGATACTTTTGCCCTGGGGACTGCCTATCAGTGATTTTGCACACCTCAACCTCCTCCTGCACTCCAGAGAAAACAACCCAAGTTTGTCCCATCTCATCCCCTCTTAACCAGGCAACATCCTGGTGAACCTCTTCTGTCCTCTTTCCAAAGCCTCCACATCCTTCCTGCAAGGGGGCGACCAGAATTGCACACTGTATTCCACGTGCGACCTTACCCAACACCGATCCCTGTGAAGTACCATTATTGGAAGAGTCCCTTGATGAAGGGCTCAAGCCTGAAATGTTGGTTAGGTCTTTGCTTTATAAAGTCCACTGTTTGACCTGCTAAGTTTCTCCAGCGTTGTGTTTTTACGATTATAGAAAGGATATGGAGGGTGCAGAGGAGATTTACCAGGATGTTGCCTAGATTGGAAAATAAGTCTTATGAGGTTAGCAGATCTGGGACCTTTCTCTTTAGAATGTAGAAGGATGAGCGGAGACTTAATAGATGTCTACAAGATTATGAGAGGACAGTCAGCACCTGTTTCCTAGAGGACGTGAACAAAGTGAAGAGAGGGGAGTTTAGGGGAGAGATCAGGGGTAAATATTTCCTGGAATGCCTTGCTAGGGATGGTAGTGGAGGCTGAAACATTGGGGGCATTTAAGAGACTCTTAGAGACATGGATGGAAGAAAAATAGAGGGTGACAAGATAGGGAGAGTTCAGTATTTTTTACAGGTTGGCACAACATCAAGGGCCTGTACTGTGCTTTAGTGTTCTATGCTCTTGTATCACTGGTCACAGGCCTCCAGTCCGAGTAACACCCTTTTGTCCCAGCCTATTTCTAAGAACTAGCCAATTCCATATCCAAACTGTGGACCCACGTACTGCATCCTGTTGCTTTAGTCAAACACCTCCCTAAAGTCCACGTAGACAACACCCACTGCCCCATTCTCATCAACCACCTTTGTCACTTCAAAAAATCACAATCAACTTGGTAAGACATGCCCCTCACAAAGCCACATTGACTGCCTCTAATCCGACCGTGCACCCAGCCCGCCCGCAAGTGCCCTTTCCCATCGGTTCCTTACCTCTGATGTGAGGCTGACTGGCCTCATTTCCTGGGTTATCTTGTTTTCCCTTGAACAAGGCATCATCATTCAGTGTGACCTGGATTCTGTGTCTGTCCCAGTAAATGAATGGCCACTCAGCCCATCTAGTTCGGGTTAGTTTTTCACAAGAGCAAACCAATCATTCACTCCCCAGAGCCCTGCAAACTCTTCTTATCGCTGACTACTTCAAATCTGCCTGCATCAAGCCGGCCCCTGACAGTGTGTCCGTTCCCCAATTCTTCCTCAGGGCTCTTTTGATTTTTGTGACCATTATTTTTTATTAATTGAGGATCGGTTCATAAAGCCTCCCGCATTTGGTTCTATTTGCCTCTGTCCATACCCTTCAGTAACTATGAAACTGGACGAGGGCAGCCTGCTGGATGTAGTTAATGTAGGCTTCAGCAAGGCTTTGCCGCGCTCCAACATGGCGCACTGGTCTTGGAGGTTAATGCACAGGTTGGAGGTGTTCTGACTTGGTCCTGGGCCACTGATATATCACAGGGATCCGTGCTGCATGTGATTTGGATAAGACTGGAGGTGGTCTGGTCAGTTGGAGTCACAGCAAAGGATGCCTAATGATACAATAGGACGCAGATTAGCTGGCAACTAGGTGGCACAGTTGTAGCGTTCAGCACAATCCCATTACACAGTAGTTGTAGCAGTCAGCACAATGTAATTACACAGTTGGTTTAGCGGACAGCAAAATTTCATTACACTGTTGCTGTAGCGGTCAGCACAATTCCATTACACAGCAGTTGTAGCGGTCAGCACGATTCCATTACATAGCAGTTGTAGCGATCAGCACAATGCCATTACACAGCAGTTGTAGCGGTCAGCACAATGCCATTACACTGTTGTTGTAGCAGTCAGCACAATGTCATTACACAGTTGTTGTTGCGGTCAGCACAATGTCATTACACAGTTGTTGTTGCGGTCAGCACAATGTCATTCCACTGTTGTTGTTAGCAGTCAGCACAATGTCATTACACAGTTGTAGCGGTCAGCACAATGTCACTACACTGTTGTAGTAGTGGTTAGGACAATCCCATTACACAGTAGTTTTAGCGGTCAGCACAATGTCATTACTCAGTTGTAGCGGTCAGCACAGTGTCATTACACAGTTGTTGTATCGGTCAGCACAATGTCATTACACAGTTGTAGTAGCGGTTAGGACAATCCCATTACACAGTAGTTTTAGCGGTCAGCACAATGTCATTACTCAGTTGTTGTAGCGGTCAGCACAATGTCATTACTCAGTTGTTGTAGCAGTCAGCACAATGTCATTACACAGTTGTAGAGGTCTGCACAATGCGATTACACAGTTCTTGTAGCGGTCAGCACAATCTCATTATACAGGTGTTGTAGAGGTCAGCATAATGTCATTACACAGTTGTAGCGGTCAGCATAATGTCATTACACAGTTGTAGCAATCAGCACAATCCCATTACACAGTTGTTGTAACAGTCAGCACAATGTCATCACTCAGTTGTTGTAGCGGTCAGCACAATGTCATTACACAGGTGTTGTAGCGGTCAGCACAATGCCATTACACAATTGCTGTAGCCGTCAGCACAATGCCATTACACAGCAGTTATAGCCGTCAGCACAATGCCGTTACACAGTTGTTGTAGCGGTCAGCACAATGTAATTACACAGTTGGTTTAGCGGTCAGCGCAATAACATTCCACAGTTGTTATTGCTGTTAGCACAATTCCATTACATAGCAGTTGTAGCGTTCAGCACAATGCCATTACACAGTTGTTGTAGCAGTCAGCACAATGCCGTTACAGTTGTTGTAGCGGTCAGCACAATGTCATTACACAGTTGGTTTAGCGGTCAGCACAATGCCATTCCACAGTTGTTGTTGCTGTTAGCGCAATTCCATTACACAGCAGTTGTAGCGTTCAGCACAATGCCATTACACAGTTGTTGTAGCGGTCAGCACAATGTCATTACACAGTTGTTGTAGCAGTCAGCACAATGCCGTTACAGTTGTTGTAGCGGTCAGCACAATGTCATTACACAGTTGGTTTAGCGGTCAGCACAATGCCATTCCACAGTTGTTGTTGCTGTTAGCGCAATTCCATTACACAGCAGTTGTAGCGTTCAGCACAATGCCATTACACAGTTGTTGTAGCGGTCAGCACAATGTCATTACACAGTTGTTGTCACGGTCAGCATAATGTCATTACACAGTTGTTGTCGGGGTCAGCTCAATGCTATTACTCTGTTGTAGTAGCGGTCAGCACAATCCCATTACACAGTTGTTGTCGCGGTCAGCACAATGCTATTACACAGTTGAAGCATCCAGCACAATGCCATTACTCAGTTGTTGTAGCGGTCAGCACAATGCCATTACCCAGTTGTTGTAGTGGTCAGCACAATGTCTTTACACATTTGTTGTAACGGTCAGCACAATGACATTACACAGTTTTCGCGGTCAGCACAATATCATCACACTGTTGTAGCGGTCAGCACAATGTCATTACACTGTTGTAGTAGCGGTCAGCACAATGTCATTACACAGTTGTTGTAGCGGTCAGAAAAATGTCATTATTCAGTTGTAGCGGTCAGCACAATTCCATTACACAGTAGTTGTAGCGGTCAGCACAATGTCATTACACAGTTGTTGTAGAGGTCAGCCCAATGCCATTACTCAGTTGTTGTCGCAGTCAGCACAATGCCCTTACACAGTTGTGGTAGCGGCCAGCCAAATGTCATTACACTGTTGTAGCGGTCAGCACAATGTCATTACACAGTTGTTGTAGCAGTTAGCACATTGCCATTACACTGTTGCTGTAGCGGTCAGCACAATCCCATTAGACAGTTGTTGTAGCGGTCATAGCAATGTCATTACTCAGTTGTAGCGGTCACCACAATGTCTTTACACAGTTGATGTAGAGGTCATAACAATGTCATTACTCATAACAATGTCATTACTCAGTTGTAGCGGTCACCACAATGTCTTTACACAGTTGATGTAGCGGTCATAACAATGTCATTACTCAGTTGTAGCGGTCACCACAATGTCATTACTCAGTTGTAGCGGTCACCACAATGTCTTTACACAGTTGTAGCAGTCTGCACAATGTCACTCCACTGATGTAGTAGCTATCAGCATAATGCCATTACACAGTCGTTGTAGCGTCTAGCACAATCTCATTACACAGTTGTTGTAGAGATCAGCTCAATCTCTTTACACTGTTGTAGTAGCGGTCAGCACAATCCCATTACACAGTTGTTGTAGCGGTCAGCACAATGTCATTACACAACTGTAGTGGTCAGCACAATGTCTTTACATAGTTGTTGTAACGGTCAGCACAATGATGTTACACAGTTCTAGCGGTCAGCACAATGATGTTACACAGTTCTAGCGGTCAGCACAATGTCATTACACAGTTGTTGTAGCAGTTAGCACATTGCCATAACACTGTTGCTGTAGCGGTCAGCACAATTCCATTACACAGCAGTTGTAGCAGTCAGCACAATTCCATTACATAGCAGTTGTAGCGATCAGCACAATGCCATTACAGACCAGTTGTAGTGGTCAGTACCATGGCATTACACAGTTGTTGTAGCGATCAGCACAATGCCATTACACAGCCGACGTAGGGGTCAGCACAATGTCATTACACTGTTGTTGTGGTGGTAGCACTATGTCTTTACACAGTTGATGTAGCGCTCAGCACAATGCCATTACACAGTTGTTGTAGCGTTTAGCACAATGTCATTACACAGTTGTAGAGGTCAGCTCAATGCCATTACACTGTTGTAGTAGCGGTCAGCACAATGCCATTACACAGTTGTTGTAGCATTTAGCACAATGTCATTACACAACTGTAGTAGTCAGCACAATGTCTTTACACAGTTGTAACGGTCAGCACAATGATGTTACACAGTTTTAGCGGTCAGCACAATGTCATTACACAGTTGTAGAGGTCAGCTCAATGCCATTACACTGTTATAGTAGCGGTCAGCACAATCCCATTACACAGTTGTTGTAGCGGTCAGCACAATGTCATTACACAACTGTAGTAGTCAGCACAATGTCTTTACACAGTTGTAACGGTCAGCACAATGATGTTACACAGTTTTAGCGGTCAGCACAATGTCATTAAACAGTTGTTGTGGCAGTCAGCACAATGCCATTACAGAGCAGTTGTAGCAGTCAGTATAATGCCATTACACAGTTGTTGTAGCGGTCAGCACAATGCCATTACACAGTCGATGTAGGGGTCAGCACAATGTCATTACACTGTTGTTGTGGTGGTCAGCACTATGTCATGACACAGTTGTTGTAGCGGTCAGCACAATGTCATTACACAGTTGTTGGAGCGGTCAGCATAATGTCATAACACAAATGTAGCGGTCAACACTATGCCATTACACAGTTGTTGTAGCGGTCAGAACAATGCCATTACACAGTTGTTGTAATGGTCAGCACAATTCCATTACACAGTTGTTCTAGCGGTCAGCACAATGCCATTACAGTTGTTGTAGCGGTCAGCACAATGTCATTACACAGTTGGTTTAGCGGTCAGCGCAATGCCATTCCACATTTGTTGTTGCTGTTAGCACAATTTCATTACACAGCAGTTGTAGCGTTCAGCACAATGCCGTTACAGTTGTTGTAGCGGTCAGCACAATGTCATTACACAGTTGGTTTAGCGGTCAGCGCAATGCCATTCCACATTTGTTGTTGCTGTTAGCACAATTTCATTACACAGCAGTTGTAGCGTTCAGCACAATGTCATTACACAGTAGTTGTCGCGGTCAGCACAATGTCATTACACAGTTGTTGTCGCGGTCAGCTCAATGCTATTACTCTGTTGTAGCGGTCAGCACAATCCCATTACACAGTTGTTGTCGCGGTCAGCGCAATGCTATTACACAGTTGAAGCGTCCAGCACAATGCCATTACTCAGTTGTTGTAGCGGTCAGCACAATCCCATTACACAGTTGTTGTCGCGGTCAGCACAATGCTATTACACAGTTGAAGCGTCCAGCACAATGCCATTACCCAGTTGTTGTAGTGGTCAGCACAATGTCTTTACACATTTGTTGTAACGGTCAGCACAATGACATTACACAGTTGTCGCGGTCAGCACAATATCATCACACTGTTGTAGCGGTCAGCACAATGTCATTACACTGTTGTAGTAGCGGTCAGCACAATGTCATTACACAGTTGTTGTAGCGGTCAGAACAATGTCATTATTCAGTTGTAGCGGTCAGCACAATTCCATTACACAGTAGTTGTAGCGGTCAGCACAATGTCATTACACAGTTGTTGTAGCGGTCAGCTCAATGCCGTTACACTGTTGTAGTAGCGGTCAGCACAATCCAATTACACATTAGTTGTATTGGTCAGCCCAATGCCATTACTCAGTTGTTGTCGCAGTCAGCACAATGCCCTTACACAGTTGTGGTAGCGGTCAGCCAAATGTCATTACACTGTTGTAGCGGTCAGCACAATGTCATTACACAGTTGTTGTAGCAGTTAGCACATTGCCATTACACTGTTGCTGTAGCGGTCAGCACAATCCCATTAGACAGTTGTTGTAGCGGTCATAGCAATGTCATTACTCAGTTGTAGCGGTCACCACAATGTCTTTACACAGTTGATGTAGCGGTCATAACAATGTCATTACTCAGTTGTAGCGGTCACCACAATGTCTTTACACAGTTGATGTAGCGGTCATAACAATGTCATTACTCAGTTGTAGCGGTCACCACAATGTCTTTACACAGTTGTAGCGGTCTGCACAATGTCACTCCACTGATGTAGTAGCTATCAGCATAATGCCATTACACAGTCGTTGTAGCGTCTAGCACAATCTCATTACACAGTTGTTGTAGAGATCAGCTCAATGTCATTACACTGTTGTAGTAGCGGTCAGCACAATCCCATTACACAGTTGTTGTAGCGGTCAGCACAATGTCATTACACAACTGTAGTGGTCAGCACAATGTCTTTACACAGTTGTTGTAACGGTCAGCACAATGATGTTACACAGTTCTAGCGGTCAGCACAATGTCATTACACAGTTGTTGTAGCAGTTAGCACATTGCCATAACACTGTTGCTGTAGCGGTCAGCACAATTCCATTACAGAGCAGTTGTAGCGGTCAGTACAATGGCATTACACAGTTGATGTAGCGCTCAGCACAATGTCATTACTCAGTTGTAGCGGTCACCACAATGTCTTTACACAGTTGTAGCGGTCTGCACAATGTCACTCCACTGTTGTAGTAGCCATCAGCACAATGCCATTACACAGTTGTTGTAGCGTTTAGCACAATGTCATTACACAGTTGTAGAGGTCAGCACAATCCCTTTACACAGTTGTTGTAGCGGTCAGCACAATGTCATTACACAACTGTAGTAGTCAGCACAATGTCTTTACACAGTTGTAACGGTCAGCACAATGATGTTACACAGTTTTAGCGGTCAGCACAATGTCTTGACACTGTTGTTGTAGCGGACAGCACAATGTCATTACACAGTTGTTGTAGCGGTCAGCACAATGCCATTACACAGTCGATGTAGGGGTCAGGACAATGTCATTACACTGTTGTTGTGGTGGTAGCACTATGTCATGACACAGTTGTTGTAGCGGTCAGCACATGTCATTACACAGTTGATGGAGCGGTCAGCATAATGTCATAACACAACTGTAGCGGTCAACACTATGCCATTACACAGTTGTTGTGGCGGTCAGAACAATGCCATTACACAGTTGTTGTAATGGTCAGCACAATTCCATTACACAGCAGTTATATGGCGAGCTCTCCACTGGCCACCGTGACAGAGGTGCATCAAAGAAAAGGTACAAGGACTGATTAAAGAAATCTCTTGGTGCCTGTCACATTGACCACCGCCAGTGGGCTGATAATGCCTCAAACCGTGCATCTTGGCGCCTCACAGTTTGGCGGGCAGCAACCTCCTTTGAAGAAGACCGCAGAGCCCACCTCACTGACAAAAGGCAAAGGAGGAAAAACCCAACACCCAACCCCAACCAACCAATTTTCCCTTGCAACCGCTGCAATCGTGTCTGCCTGTCCCACATCGGACTTGTCAGCCACAAACGAGCCTGCAGCTGACGTGGACTTTTTACCCCCTCCATAAATCTTCGTCCGCGAAGCCAAGCCAAAGAAAGTAGCGGTCAGCACAATGTCATTACTCAGTTGTTGTAGCGGTCAGCACAATGTCATTACTCAGTTGTAGCGGTCTGCACAATGTCACTCCACTGTTGTAGTAGCCATCAGCACAATGCCATGACACAGTTGTTGTAGCGGTCAGCACAATGTCATTACACAACTGTAGTGGTCAGCACAATGTCTTTACACAGTTGTTGTAACGGTCAGTACAATGATGTTGCACAGTTGTAGTGGTCAGCACAATGTCTTGACACAGTTGTAACGGTCAGCACAATATCATCACACAGTTGTAGCGGTCAGCACAATGTCATTACACAGTTTTTGTAGTGGTCAGAACAATGTCATTACACAGTTGTAGCGGTCAGCACAATCCCATTACACAGTAGTTGTAGCGTTCAGCACAATGTCATTACACAGTTGTAGCGCTCAGCACAATGTCATTACACAGTTGTAGCGGTGAGCACAATATCATCACACAGTTGTAGCAGTCAGCACAATGTCATTACACTGTTGTAGTAGCGGTCAGCACAATGCCATTACACAGTTGTAGCGGTGAGCACAATATCATCACACAGTTGTAGCGCTCAGCACAATGTCATTACACAGTTGTAGCGGTGAGCACAATATCATCACACAGTTGTAGCAGTCAGCACAATGTCATTACACTGTTGTAGTAGCGGTCAGCACAATGTCATTACACAGTTGTAGCGCTCAGCACAATGTCATTACACAGTTGTAGCGGTGAGCACAATATCATCACACAGTTGTAGCAGTCAGCACAATGTCATTACACTGTTGTAGTAGCGGTCAGCACAATGCCATTACACAGCAGTTGTAGCGGTCAGCACAATCCCATTACACAATTGTTGTGGCGGTCAGCACAATGTCATTGCACAGTTGTTGTAGCGGTCACCACAATCCCATTACACAGTTGTTGTGGCGGTCAGCACAATGTCATTGCACAGTTGTTGTAGCGGTCACCACAATGTCATTACACACTTGTTGTAGCGGTCAGCACAATGTCATTCCACTGATGTTGTAGCGGTCAGCACAATGTCATTATACAGTTGTTGTTTGCGGTCAGCATAATGTCATCACACAGTTGTTGTAATGGTCAGCACAATGACATTACACAGTTGTCGCGGTGAGCACAATATCATCACACAGTTGTAGCGGTCAGCACAATGTCATTACACTGTTGCAGTAGCGGTCAGCACAATGTCATTACACAGTTGTAGCGGTCAGCACAATGTCATTACACTGTTGCAGTAGCGGTCAGCACAATGCCATTACACAGTTGTAGCGGTCAGCACAATGCCATTACACAGTTGTTGTAGCGGTCAGCACAATGTCATTATTCAGTTGTATCGGTCAGCACAATGCCATTACACAGTTGTAGCGGTCAGCACAATGCCATTACACAGGTGTTGTAGTGGTCAGCACAATGCCATTACACAGCTGTTGTAGTGGTCAGCACAATTCCATTACACAGCTGTTGTAGTGGTCAGCACAATGTCATTACATAGTTGTTGTGGAGGTCAGCACAATGTCTTTACACAGTTGTTGTCGGGGTCAGCACAATGTCATTATATAGTTGTTGTAGCGGTCAGCATAACGTCATTACACAGTTGTAGAGGTCTGCACAATGCGATTACACAGTTCTTGTAGCGGTCAGCACAATCACATTACACAGTTGTTGTAGAGGTCAGCACAATGTCATTATATAGTTGTTGTAGCGGTCAGCACAATGTCATTACAGCACCAGCCATCGGGACTGAGGTTCGAAGGCCACACTGTCTATAAGGAGTTCTTCCCATGTGGGTTTTCTCCGGTTTCCTACCACCGTTCAAAACGGTGAGGTTGTAGATCAATTGGGTGTAATTGGGTCGAATGGGCTCGTGGACCAAAAGGGCCTGTTCCCATTTTGTATGTCTAAATTTAATTTAAAAAAAAAATAACATTACAGCACAGTTGCCCTTTTCCCCTTGATGTTGCACTGACCTGCATGTATGTGTGAGCCTCTTAAATTGTCCCTAACGTTTCAGCCTCCACTACCACCGTGCAAGGCATTCCAGGTGTCAGATGGAGATCAAATTCTGGTGGAACTTGGAGAGAAAGTAGCAGGAGCTGAATGCTGATGTTCGGAGACCTTGGAGTTCAAGTCCATAGCTCCCTAAGAAAAACAGGATAGTGAAGAAGAAATTTGTTGTGACTGTTTCACAACACTCCATTCATATTTGGGTTGGGTCTTCATGTTCCAGCTGTACGAAACTTTGGTTAGACTGCTCTTGGAGTGTTGTGTATCATCTAGTTGCCTCACTACAGGAAGGATGTGGCTGGAATAGAGAGAGTGAAGAAGAGATTTACTATAATGCTGCCTGTAAGGAGAGATTGGACGAGCTGTGTTTATTCTCACATAGGAAGCTAGGAGATGGATAAAATTATGAGGGCCACCATGATAGCTACCAGAAAATAACTGAACCCTTTCTACCTCATAACCCTCTGTTTTTAATTCCATCCATGCGTCTGACTAAGAGTCCCTTAATGCCCCTAATGTTTCTGTCTCCACCACCATCCCCCGGCAAGGCATTTCAGGGACCCACAAATGTCTCTGTAAACTTACCCCTGATGCCTCCCCTAAACTTCACTTTGTATGTGCCCTCTGCTATTTCCAGTCTTCCCTGGGAAAAAGGTGCTGGCTGTCAACTTTATCTACGCCTCTCAAAGCTGAGTGTAGGGCCAGGGCAGTGGCATCTGCTGTTGATGTCTTGGCGGTATGTGAACTGGAGGGGGTCAAGAGTAGCTGGTAGGCTGAAGTTATGGCTAATCTCTCCTCTAAGTTACCCTCTAAACCTGGCAACATCCCTTTCCAAAGCCTCCACATCTTTCCCATAATGGGATGACCAGAATTGGACATAGTCCAAGTGCGGCCTGACCAAAGTTTTACGTACCTGCAACATGTCTACCTTCCTCTTTTACTCAAGACCTGGCCAGTGAAGTAAAGCATACCATACTCCTTCTTTACCCTATCCATGGCATGGCCATCTTACCACTCTATCTACACGAACCCACACAAATCTCTGAAGTTTCTCATTGAATTTCAATGGTTGCCCAGTATTAGCTGGAGAAATGTCTCACTCATCACCAGAGAAATCTTTGCTGGAATGTCTGAGTCATCTCCAGTAATTGCCAGAGTAGTGTCTGGTAATTGCCAGTCTCCTCTCTGGAGGAATGTCTCAGTCATCTCTGGTGTAATGTCTGGTGGATGTTCTCTGTCCCTGATGGTGGTGGAGGGCAGATCATTAAATACAGTAAGATTGAGGAAGCCAGTTTTGGGTAAGAGGCAGGAGGAACAGAGGCAACATTGATTGGCATTAGTGACTGACAAGGCAGGGTGGGCTTGAGGGCCTTGCTCTTGTTTTCTTCTGCTCTTGTGTAGGGGGTGTTGATAAACAGAGTATTTTGGGCTCCGGACGTCCCTAAATCTGGCAGCACAGGTGGAGGGGAAGGGCGGTGGCGATGAAGGCATTTGGAATGTTAACCATTACCCATGGCATAGAGGACAGAGCCATCTTGTGCTTCTCAGACCTTGGGTGGATCTGAGCTGGAGTCATGAGTGCAGTTCTGGCACCTTATTGTGGTCATGCTGGAGAGAATGTGCCGCAGGTTCACCAGGAGGTTACAGAATTGTACAGCAGAGAAATGGGCTCTTCGATTCTGCCCTGAATATCATGCCTATCCCTACACACCCCCCTCATCTGCATGAATCCCATCTCCCTCTGTGCCCTGCCCATTCAAGCACCTGTCCAGATGCCTCCGAAATGTTGTTCCTGTCGGTACCTCCACCACCTCCTCTGGCAGCTCATTCCAGAGAGCCACCACTCTGCGTGTGAAATATTTCTCCCTCAGATCCCCTTTAAAACTTCCCTCTGTCACCTTCAACCCATGTCACAGATTCCTACCTTGAAGAAAATGACAACATTCAAAGCCATTTAGACAGATTTATGGAGAGGAATTTGCCATTTATGGTGATTGAGAGAGACTGCGGATGCTGGAAACTGGAGAAGCACAGCAGGTCAGCCAGCACCCATGCAAGGCAAGAGATAGCCAATGTTGGGTCATGAGGCTTTTATGGATGCTTCTGACCCTCAGTTCCTCCTCCATTTTGTGTGTTGTTTCATAATTTTGTGAACGTGTTTAGAGTTGAGCAGGATAGGTAGGAGTGGGAGGGGAGGGAGGGAACTATAGATAGTCCAGGGCAGCCATTCTCAATCTTTTTTTTGGATATGGCCCCCTTGGGACTCTGCTTAAGATTTATGGGCCATTTCCTTGAGAAGTAGTCAAGTTTAGTTGGCTTCTTCCCTACTTCTCCGACCGACTACATAAAAAGCATTTTATGATTTCAGTCCGTTACCCTTTTAAATACTGTATGCTGTTACCCTAGGGTGGGGTAGGAGGTGTACGGTCCCCATTAGAGTGACTGGTCTCAGGGATCAGTAGTGAAGAGGCTGTTAGCAGCCTTAGATCACATCAAGGTGGATCAATCTCTGGCTCCAGATCAGGTACATCCCAGAACATTGTGGGAGGGCAGGACAGAAATTGTTGGGGCCTTGACACATTTTTTACTTCCTGCTGATAGCAGGAGAAATTCGGGAGGACGGGGGGATGGCAAATGTGGTGCCATTGTTTAAAATCAGGTTTAGGATAATCCGGGTAACTACAGACCTGTCAGTCTGACGTCAGTGGTAGGGAGAGGGTTGGGAGAGATAGAATCTATCAACATTTGGACAGAAAGGAGAGCCAGGGGAATTTGTGCGTGGAAAATTGTGTCCCACCAACTGCAGTGATTTTTTTTGAAGAGGTGACAAAGCTGGTAAATGAGGGCAAGGCAGTTGATGTTATTTATGTGGATTATAGAAAAACGTTTGATATGGTCTCACCTGGTGTTTGGTCTGGAAGGTTAGGAGAGCAACTGGATAAAATTGGATTGGAAATGGTCTAAGGTTGAGCAAGCAGGGGTTTTTCTCTTAGGAGCAATGAAGGATGGGAGGTGATTTAAATAAAAGTCTATAAGATTATGTGGGGCAGAGATAAGAACATAGAAAATTACAGTACAGGCCGGTGCCGACCTATATATCTACCAAAAAATACTAAACCCTCCCTATCCCGTAACCCTCTATTTTTCTTCCATCCACGTGCCTGTCTAAGGGGCTCTTAAATGTCCGTAATGTTTCAGTCTCCACCCCATCCCTGGCAAGGCAATCCAGGCCCCCACAACTCTGTGTAAAAAAAAAAATGAAATCCTGATGTCTTCCCCCTAAACTAAGGTGAACAGATAGCACCTTTTTCCGATGGGGTGGGAACAAGGCAAATATCAGAGGACACTTGTTTAAGGTGAGGAACATTTAGGGGAGATGGCAGAGATATGTTTATTACCCAGAGTGGTGGGTGCCTGGAATGCATTGTCGGGGTGGTGGTGCTACCTAAAGAGAAAAGCTCAAGCAAGCTCTGTCAACATTGCTTCATAGCCAGACCACTTCCCCAATCCAGGCAACTCTTACTAAATTTCCTCTGCACCCTGTCGAAAGCATCTACATCCTTCCTGGAATGAGCTGACCAGAGAGCAGTTTCTCAGACCTGCTGGAGAAACTCAGCAGGCCAAGTAGCATTCATAGGCAGTAAAGGATGGCTAACATTTAGGCCCTGAAGCCATTGTCAAGATCAGAACTGGTTGCATTGAAGCTTGGGCCCAAGAGCCAGTTCTATGACTTGACCTAGGAGAGCCACATGGCATTTCACTAAACCATTCCATTCTGACAGCTGTATCCGGGGTTGCCCAAACATTCGAGTGTTTAAACTAGATTCAGTTTCCAAGCACCTACAGAGTAGGATGGCTGGTTTGAAATTGCACTCTTTGTTCTTCCAGACTGTGGTATGAAATAGAAATGAGTGTTTCTAGACCTGACATGGATGCAGATTTAATCCAGATTCGGGTTGTGAGCTGCGACTGTTCTGCTCCCATTGTCTGCATTGATTATGATGCAATGGGGAGTGGGGGGGCGGGGGGGGTCTGTGCGCACATTCGCGGTTTGCTTGCGCCCAGTGGCCAGGCGGGGTAGACGCCGTGATCCGGATTGCGAGCTGCTGGACTCGTGGGAGAGGGTGGGCACTAGGACCCGACGGCTGCACTGACGCAGTATCTGCGCCTCCATCAGCTGCTGGCTGTCGGGCACCGGGACCTGTACCAGGACCGGGCGGTGGGGACCGGGACCGGAGCAGGACCGGGACCGGAGCAGGACCGGGACCGGAGCAGGACCGGGACCGGAGCAGGACCGGGACCGGAGCAGGACCGGGACCGGAGCAGGACCGGGACCGGAGCAGGACCGGGACCGGAGCAGGACCGGGCGGTGGGGACCGGGACTGGAGCAGGACCGGGACCGGAGCAGGACCGGGCGGTGGGGACCGGGACCGGAGCAGGACCGGGCGCGGGACCGGAGCAGGAGCGGGTGCGGGACCGGAGCAGGAGCGGGACCGGAGCAGGAGCGGGACCGGAGCAGGAGCGGGACCGGAGCAGGAGCGGGACCGGAGCAGGAGCGGGACCGGAGCAGGAGCGGGACCGGGACCGGAGCGGGACCGGAGCGGGACCGGGACCGGGCTGTGGGGACCGGGACCGGGAGGTCGGCGGGGACCGGTGGCGGGGCCCGACAACAAGCAGCGCGACCGGCGACGGCCCGAGCACCGGGAGTTCAGCGATGAGACCGGCCCTGAGCCCATCGGCGCCTCCCGGCCCGACCTCCCGGGGAGGCAGCAAACGGCAGCAGCGGGTACGGCGAGGGAGCGCCGCAGCATGGGAGGGAGCGCCGCCGCGCGTGGGGGGTAGTGAGGGAGTGTCACATGGGGGGATGGGGTGTCACATGGGGGATTGGGGTAGTGAGGGAGTGTCACATGGGGGGAGGGTGTAGTGAGGGGTGTCACATGGGGGGATGGGGTAGTGAGGGGGTGTCACATGGGGGGATGGGGTAGTGAGGGGGTGTCACATGGGGGGATGGGGTGTCACATGGGGGATTGGGGTAGTGAGGGAGTGTCACATGGGGGGATGGGGTAGTGAGGGGGTGTCACATGGGGGGATGGGGTGTCACATGGGGGGATGGGGTAGTGAGGGGGTGTCACATGGGGGGATGGGGTAGTGAGGGGGTGTCACATGGGGGGATGGGGTGTCACATGGGGGGATGGGGTAGTGAGGGAGTGTCACATGGGGGGATGGGGTAGTGAGGGAGTGTCACATGGGGGGAGGGTGTAGTGAGGGGTGTCACATGGGGGGATGGGGTAGTGAGGGGTGTCACATGGGGGGATCGGGTAGTGAGGGGTGTCACATGGGGGGATGGGGTAGTGAGGGGTGTCACATGGGGGGATGGGGTAGTGAGGGGGTGTCACATGGGGGGATGGGGTGTCACATGGGGGGATCGGGTAGTGAGGGGTGTCACATGGGGGGATGGGGTAGTGAGGGGGTGTCACATGGGGGGATGGGGTAGTGAGGGGGTGTCACATGGGGGGATGGGGTAGTGAGGGGGTGTCACATGGGGGGATGGGGTGTCACATGGGGGATTGGGGTAGTGAGGGAGTGTCACATGGGGGGATGGGGTAGTGAGGGGGTGTCACATGGGGGGATGGGGTGTCACATGGGGGGATGGGGTAGTGAGGGGGTGTCACATGGGGGGATGGGGTAGTGAGGGGGTGTCACATGGGGGGATGGGGTGTCACATGGGGGGATGGGGTAGTGAGGGAGTGTCACATGGGGGGATGGGGTAGTGAGGGAGTGTCACATGGGGGGAGGGTGTAGTGAGGGGTGTCACATGGGGGGATGGGGTAGTGAGGGGTGTCACATGGGGGGATCGGGTAGTGAGGGGTGTCACATGGGGGGATGGGGTAGTGAGGGGTGTCACATGGGGGGATGGGGTAGTGAGGGGGTGTCACATGGGGGGATGGGGTGTCACATGGGGGGATGGGGTAGTGAGGGAGTGTCACATGGGGGGATGGGGTAGTGAGGGGGTGTCACATGGGGGGATGGGGTAGTGAGGGGGTGTCACATGGGGGGATGGGGTGTCACATGGGGGATTGGGGTAGTGAGGGGGTGTCACATGGGGGGATGGGGTAGTGAGGGGGTGTCACATGGGGGGATGGGGTGTCACATGGGGGGATGGGGTAGTGAGGGAGTGTCACATGGGGGGATGGGGTAGTGAGGGAGTGTCACATGGGGGGAGGGTGTAGTGAGGGGTGTCACATGGGGGGATGGGGTAGTGAGGGGTGTCACATGGGGGGATCGGGTAGTGAGGGGTGTCACATGGGGGGATGGGGTAGTGAGGGGTGTCACATGGGGGGATGGGGTAGTGAGGGGGTGTCACATGGGGGGATGGGGTGTCACATGGGGGGATGGGGTAGTGAGGGAGTGTCACATGGGGGGATGGGGTAGTGAGGGGGTGTCACATGGGGGGATGGGGTAGTGAGGGGGTGTCACATGGGGGGATGGGGTAGTGAGGGGGTGTCACATGGGGGGATGGGGTGTCACATGGGGGATTGGGGTAGTGAGGGGGTGTCACATGGGGGGATGGGGTAGTGAGGGGGTGTCACATGGGGGGATGGGGTGTCACATGGGGGGATGGGGTAGTGAGGGAGTGTCACATGGGGGGAGGGTGTAGTGAGGGGTGTCACATGGGGGGATGGGGTAGTGAGGGGTGTCACATGGGGGGATCGGGTAGTGAGGGGTGTCACATGGGGGGATGGGGTAGTGAGGGGTGTCACATGGGGGGATGGGGTAGTGAGGGGTGTCACATGGGGGGATGGGGTAGTGAGGGGTGTCACATGGGGGGATGGGGTAGTGAGGGGGTGTCACATGGGGGGATGGGGTAGTGAGGGGGTGTCACATGGGGGGATGGGGTAGTGAGGGAGTGTCACATGGGGGGAGGGTGTAGTGAGGGGTGTCACATGGGGGGATGGGGTAGTGAGGGGTGTCACATGGGGGGATGGGGTAGTGAGGGGTGTCACATGGGGGGATGGGGTGTCACATGGGGGGATGGGGTAGTGAGGGAGTGTCACATGGGGGGAGGGTGTAGTGAGGGGTGTCACATGGGGGGATGGGGTAGTGAGGGGTGTCACATGGGGGGATCGGGTAGTGAGGGGTGTCACATGGGGGGATGGGGTAGTGAGGGGTGTCACATGGGGGGATGGGGTAGTGAGGGGTGTCACATGGGGGGATGGGGTAGTGAGGGGTGTCACATGGGGGGATGGGGTAGTGAGGGGGTGTCACATGGGGGGATGGGGTAGAGAGGGGGTGTCACATGGGGGGATGGGGTAGTGAGGGGGTGTCACATGGGGGGATGGGGTGTCACATGGGGGGATGGGGTGTCACATGGGGGGATGGGGTAGTGAGGGAGTGTCACATGGGGGGAGGGTGTAGTGAGGGGTGTCACATGGGGGGATGGGGTAGTGAGGGGGTGTCACATGGGGGGATGGGGTAGTGAGGGGGTGTCACATGGGGGGATGGGGTAGTGAGGGAGTGTCACATGGGGGGAGGGTGTAGTGAGGGGTGTCACATGGGGGGATGGGGTAGTGAGGGGTGTCACATGGGGGGATGGGGTAGTGAGGGGGTGTCACATGGGGGGATGTGGTAGTGAGGGGGTGTCACATGGGGGGATGGGGTGTCACATGGGGGGATGGGGTAGTGAGGGAGTGTCACATGGGGGGAGGGTGTAGTGAGGGGTGTCACATGGGGGGATGGGGTAGTGAGGGGTGTCACATGGGGGGATGGGGTAGTGAGGGGTGTCACATGGGGGGATGGGGTGTCACATGGGGGGATGGGGTAGTGAGGGAGTGTCACATGGGGGGAGGGTGTAGTGAGGGGTGTCACATGGGGGGATGGGGTAGTGAGGGGTGTCACATGGGGGGATCGGGTAGTGAGGGGTGTCACATGGGGGGATGGGGTAGTGAGGGGTGTCACATGGGGGGATGGGGTAGTGAGGGGTGTCACATGGGGGGATGGGGTAGTGAGGGGGTGTCACATGGGGGGATGTGGTAGAGAGGGGGTGTCACATGGGGGGATGGGGTAGTGAGGGGGTGTCACATGGGGGGATGGGGTGTCACATGGGGGGATGGGGTGTCACATGGGGGGATGGGGTAGTGAGGGAGTGTCACATGGGGGGAGGGTGTAGTGAGGGGTGTCACATGGGGGGATGGGGTAGTGAGGGGGTGTCACATGGGGGGATGGGGTAGTGAGGGGGTGTCACATGGGGGGATGGGGTAGTGAGGGAGTGTCACATGGGGGGAGGGTGTAGTGAGGGGTGTCACATGGGTGGATGGGGTAGTGAGGGGTGTCACATGGGGGGATGGGGTAGTGAGGGGGTGTCACATGGGGGGATGGGGTAGTGAGGGGGTGTCACATGGGGAGGGTGTAGTGAGGGGTGTCACATGGGGGGATGGGGTAGTGAGGGGGTGTCACATGGGGGGATGGGGTAGTGAGGGGTGTCACATGGGGGGAGGGTGTAGTGAGGGGTGTCACATGGGGGGAGGGTGTAGTGAGGGGTGTCACATGGGGGGAGGGTGTAGTGAGGGGTGTCACATGGGGGGAGGGTGTAGTGAGGGGTGTCACATGGGGGGATGGGGTAGTGAGGGGGTGTCACATTGGGGGATGGGGTAGTGAGGTGGTGCATCAGGGGTTGGCTCTGCCTGGTTGCGCTGTGTCTTAGTTGGCGGGTGGTCTTATGCTTTGGCTTGTTCGTGGTGACCGTGAATGTTGTGGGTGCTGCGCCCCACAGTTTCCTGTCACACCCCAATTTGTTTCTAGCGGTAAAAACAGGGTGCAGAGTTGTGTTACACACCTCCCCAATCCTGTCCTCTGACCTCTTCTCGGGATTGTTTCACAATTGCCACTGAATCTTGGGGTCTGATCTGTGACTGGGAGCGTCCATCCAGGCATTGCAGTACTTATGAAGGCCAGGAGTGTGACAGAGTTGGTGGTGGGTGATGTTCTTGGTGAAGGGGTAAGTCAGTGCCATGATTGACATGGCCGTGGAAAATGATGTGAAGTCTCTGAGAGTGGTGTTGTATCAACCAAGGAAGGAACTTAAGAAAGGATTTGGGAGAGCTCTTGGGGAGCATGAGAAGGCTTTGGCAAATAGGATTAAAGAGAATCCCAAGCCATTCTATGTGTATGTGAACAGAAGGATGACGAGAATGAAGATGTAACCATATAACCATTTACATCACAGAATCGGACCTGTTCGGCCTTACTAGTCCGCGCCCTACATCTCCCACTGTCCCGCATTTGGCCCATAACCCTTCACACCTCTGTTCATATAACTATCCAACCTTTCCTTGAATATTAACATCGATCTCGCTTGTACCACCACTTCCAGAAGTTCATTCCATACCCTACCACCCTCAGCATGAAGAAATTCCCCCTCATGTTTCCCCTTTTACTCTCAATCCATGCGCTTTCATTTTATCTGTCCCATTTATAATTTTGAAGACTTCTATCAAATCACCCCTCAACCTTCAACGCTCCAGGGAATAAAGTCCCAGCCTGCTCATCCTTTCCCTGTAACTCAAACCCTGGCAACATTCTCGTAAACCTCCTCTCCACTCTCTCTATACTGTTTATATCCTTCCTGTAATTCTGCCTGGAGGCTGCAGGGATTTGTTTTGGGACCTTTGTACTTTGTGATTTTATAAATGACCTGGGTGAAGAGGCGGAAGGATGGGTCAGTAAGTTTGTGGATGACATGAAGGTTGGAGGAGTTGTGGGTGGAGCTGAAGGTTGTCGAAGGTAACAAGAGGATATAGACAGGATGCAGAGTTGGGTGGAAAAGTGGCAGATGGAGTTCAATCCGGATAAGTGTGTAACACTACACTAAACTATACAACACTACAGCACACACAGGCCCCTTCAACCCTTCTAGTCTGTCCTGAAAGTGATATATTTTGGAAGGACAAACCAGAAGGTAGAGTACAGGATTAATGGTTGGTTACTTAACAGTGTGAATGAACAATGGGACCTTGGGTTCAAATCCATAGATCTTTCAAGGTCACTGCACAAGTTGC
This sequence comes from Narcine bancroftii, assembly GCF_036971445.1. Classification (NCBI taxonomy): domain Eukaryota; kingdom Metazoa; phylum Chordata; class Chondrichthyes; order Torpediniformes; family Narcinidae; genus Narcine; species Narcine bancroftii. Next base: position 1,468,714 of record NC_091471.1, on the reverse strand, counting down.
TAGGTAGTTAAGAAGGCCTATGGGATGTTGGGATTAATAAATATGGGGTAGAGAGGTCATGTTGCAACTGTACTAATTTTTGGTAAGACCCTCTTGGAGTATCATGTTCAGTTCTGGTTACTTCGTTACAGGAAGGATGTGGAAGCTATGGAGAAGGTGCAGAGGAGATTTACCAGGATGTTGCCTGGATTGGGAAACAAATCTTAATGTTAGCAGAGCTGGGACTTTTCTCTTTGGAGCGTAGAAGGCTGAGAGGAGACTTAATCAAGGTCTTCAAGATTCTGAGAGGCATAGATAGGGTGGACAGTCAGCGCCTGTTTCCCAGAACAGGATCAACAAACACCAGAGGATGTGTGTACAAAGTGAATGGAGGGACCTTACAGGGGACATCAGGGGTAAGATTTTTACACAGGGAGTTGTGGGTGCTTGGAATGCCTTGCCTTGGAGGTTGGTACATTGGGGGCATTTAAGAGACTCTTAGACTTGCACATGGATGGAAGAAAATAGAGGGTTACAGGGTAGGGAGTGTTGAGATATTTTCTAAAGATATATGGGTTGGCCCAACATAAGTGTTGAAGGGCTTGTAGTATTTCATGTACTAATCCACTCTAGAAGTGATGTTGGGATGCAATTAAATGGGAAATTAGAGACCATCTACGCATTTTTGGAATAAAACTATTTACAACACGTTAGAAGCCAGCTCTAGCCGTTGAAACCCAATGATTCTATAACGTGTGTGCATTGCAAGGCTTCGTGCTGAGGAGCCATCAGTGGGGGTGGTCATCGATGGGAGCTCCTGTAGGGAGGTTGTGGGCTGCGATGATCGACATCCTGCAACACACTGGCTATTGTCGTGGACTTTGTGCTGGGGGCTCTGGTGGGGTTTCTGGGTCTGAATGGGTGAGGGGGATGGAGATTTGGTTGGGAGGGATCGGTGTGGGAGGGTGGTCGTTTCTGGGAGCCAGTGTGCCTTTATGAACAGGGTGTCTATGTCTGGGGAACATTTTGTCCAGCTGGACAAATTACAAGAGGATATCGACAGGATGCAGAGTTGGTGGAAAAGTGGCAGATGGAGTACAATCCGGATAAGTATGAGGTGATGGATTTTGGAAGGACAAACCAGAAGGCTGAGTCCAGGGTTAATGGCCGGTTACTTAAGAGTGAGGATGAACAGAGGGACCTTGGGATGCAAATCCACACGAGGTCGCAGTGCAGGCTGATAGGATAGTTAATGGGATACTGGGCTTCATTCATGGGGGAATTGAGTTCAGGTCTCGTGAGATCATGTTGCAACTACAAATCTCTGGTGAGACCACACTTAGAGAATTGTGTTCAGTTCTGGTTGCCTCATTACAGGAAGGATGTGGAAGCTGTGGTGAGGGGGCAGAGGAGAATTACCTGGATGTTGCTTAGATTAGGAAACAAGTCTTATGAGGCAAGGTTAGCAGAGCTGGGACTTTTCTCTCTGGAGCGTAGAAAGATGAGAGGAGACTTGATAGAGGTCTACAAGATTATGAGAGGCATAGATAGGGTGGACATTCAGCACCTGTTTCCCAGAGCAGGATCAGCAAACACCAGAGGACGTGTGTACAAAGTTAAGGGAAGGAGATCGCTCAGTTGAGCACCTCATTCATCTCTGTCCACTGCAATAGCATTTTTCTCTCTGTCTCCTTTCATAGAGCCAAAATCAATTCTCACCCCTCCTTGTGATCATATCCAATTAACCCCTTTTGTTGGTATGGACTCCTCCCCCAGCCAGTCTTCAGTCTTTATTCTGACACCTTCCTGTTTTCTTGTGCCTTGAGGAAGGGCTCAAACCCGAAACATTGGAATATATCCTTACCTCCTATGGATGCTGTGAGACTAGCTGGCTTCCTCCAGCATTTGTGTTTTTAGCTGTAGAGAATGCTGTTTTGGACATGACAGGAGTCCTGTGTCCACACCACAGGAAGGATGCGATTGGAAATTTGTCTGGGATTCAGTTTTGAGGAGAGCCTGGGGCTTTTTTCCCTCAAGAGAGGAACTTGACAGAGGTGTTAATGTAAAACAAATGCTGGAGAAACTCAACAGTGCCCTTTTTCCCTCTCCATTCACCGAGCCTCCCTTCTTTCCCCCGCTTCCTGCCGTGCCCTCTCTCCCTTCTTCACCCATTACCTTCTGCCTTTGGGACTGTGCTCCTCCACCCACGCTCCTCCACCCACGCTCCCCCACCTTATCTTTTTGTTCCGATACCTGCTGATAATTTTGATGAAGGACTCAAGCCCGAAATGTTTAAGTATTGTTATCTTTGCTATATAAAGTACATTCTGGGTGATAATGTGGTCAATTGGATCAGCAAGTTTGCAGATGACACTAAGATTGGAGATGTTGTGGACAGTGAGGAAGGTTTTCAAAGTTTGCAGAGGGATCTGGACCAGCTGGAAAAATGGGCAGAAAAATGGCCGATGGAATTTAATGCAGACAAGGGTGTGGTGTTGCAGTTTAGAAGGACCATCCAAGAAAGGACGTACACAGTGAATGGTTGGACACTGAGGAGTGTGGTAGAACAGGGGGATCTGGGAATACAGATTCATAATTCCCTGAAAGTGGCATCACAGGTGGGCAGGGTTGTAAAGAGAGCTTTTGGCATATAGGCCTCATAAATCAAAGTATTGAATACATGAGCTAGGATGTTGTGGTAAAGTTGTATAAGGGATTTGGTGAGGTCAAATTTGAAGTATTGTGTGCAGTTTTGGTCACCGAACCACAGGAAGGATATCAATAAGATAGAGTCCAGAGAAGATTTACTAGGGTGTTGCCCGGACTTCAGGAACTGAGTTACAGGGAAAGGTTAAACAGGTTAGGACTTTATTCCCTGGGGTGTAGAAGATTGAGGGGAGATTTGATAGAGGTATTTAAAATTGAGATATAGTAAACGTAGTCAGCTTTTTCCACTGAGGTTGGGTGAGATATAAACCAGAGGACATGGGTTAAGGGTAAAAGGGGAAATATTTGAAGGGAACTTCACGCAGAGTGTGGAACGACCTGCCAGGAATGCGGAGGGTACAATGTTGATTTTGACATCTAAGAGGAGTAGTTTGGTACATGAATGGGAGAGGTGTGGAGGGCTGCGGTCCGAGGGCAGGTGGACAGGACAAGGGTGTGACACCCCCTCAGTATTGCCCATCCCACAGTGGGCATATTCTCCCTGTGGCTGTTGTTTCCCCCGCCTCTTCCGATTTCTTCTCACATTCTGCCTGCCCTGGGACCTAACCCCCCCCCCCGCGAGCCATGATGCCCCCCCCCCAACTGCTCGTTCCTGCACAGTGTCCGGCCCATACCTGCCTGTGCCCACACTGTTGTTCTGTGGTTTGTTTGCAGCCTGTGTATACCAGCAGTGGCAGGATGAGTGGCGAAGGGGGTGGCAGTCGGCCCCTGAAGGTGGGGTCACGAGTGGAAGTGATCGGCAAGGGGCACCGTGGCACGGTGGCCTACGTCGGAGCCACAATGTTTGCCTCCGGCAAGTGGGTTGGAGTGATCCTGGATGATGCCAAGGGCAAAAATGACGGCACAGTGCAAGGCAAGCGCTACTTCACCTGTGAGGACAACCGTGGCATCTTTGTACGGCAGTCACAGGTACCAACTTCAGCATGGGTATGCCAGATCTGACACATGCCTGGTATGACAGGTGTGGGAGCTGTCACCATGAGGGGCGGGGGTAGCTGTGGGGGCATGGAGGAAGGGCATGGGAGGGGTGTGGAGGACAGGGGTGATGGGCAATAACCCCCCCACCCCTTTTACGGGTGATCTCGTTTCCACTCCACCCTATAATGGGGGATCTCTCTCCCCTTCCCTCCCCACGACAGTTGGTCCTGTGCATGGGTCAGGGTGTATGTCTGATGTTTCCCTTTTCTCCCTCCACCCCCCCCCCAGATCCAGCTTGTGGAAGATGGAGGAGACACCACATCCCCCGATACGCCGCAGGAAGCTGCAGCCTCCAAGGTGCCCAGGCGAGGTGGGCATTCCCTCCCCGCGGTCGGTCCCAGTCAGAATGGTTTCCTCATCTTCTGTACCCAGTCCCCACAGGAAGCAGGGTTGTGGGGTCTGGGGAGAGTGGGGGAGTGAGCGAATGGGGAAGTGATGAGTGGGGAGGGTAGGGGAGAGAGGACACTGGGGGTGGAGGAGGAGAAACTCTGGGGAGGATGGGACTCCATGGAGGGTGGGGTAGAAGGAACTGGGGAAGGTGGAGGAGGGAGGGAGGGTGGAGGTGGGGCAACTGGGGAGGATGGGACCATGGAGGGTGGGGGAGGGGGAACTGGGGAGGGTGGGGTCAAGTGGGGAGGGTGGGGGAGAGGGGGCTAGGGATGGTGGGGGTAGGGTGATTGGGGAGTGTGAGGACGGGCGACTCTGGGTGGGGTGGTGGAGGGTGCACTTGAAGCAGAAAGTCCCTGGAGGCTTGTGGCCCAAACATCTGTCTGTTTGACGGTGCTGTGGGAGAGGGTGATCATGTTGTGGGCCAAGTACTGATGGAGCTGTGGTCTGGATGGTATCAGTATTCTCCTGCATGTGGCAATGTCCTTGGTGGTGGAGGTGGTGGGCTGGAGGGGTGCTGTTGGCTCACCCTGGGTGAGACTGCAGTGCATCTTGTGGCTGATGAATGGTGTGCTGGTGCTGTGTGGCAGGGCGGCTGACTCCCCCACTGCGTGGAAATTTGTATTGGATGGTGTTATCCCGCATCTTTTTATCCGCAATTTCTGCCATCTAAGATGGGATCCCATCACCAGATACATTTGTCCTCCCTTTCCCTCTTCGCTCCTTCCGGGACAACCTCTTCCACTCATCTCTTCCCACCAATCACCTGCTCGGTACAAAGACACATGACTGCAATCAAGGGACTGCATGAGCCCACACCTCCTTCCTCTCCACCATTCGGGGCCTCAAACAGTCCTTCCAAGTGAAGCAACATTCCACCTGTGACTGCATCCAGTGGCTCCCGCTGTGGTCTCCTCTACTTCAGTGAGACTGGACGCAGAGTGGGAGATTGCTTTGTCTCTGCATCCCAGTCCCCAACCATTTAAATTCCACACACCATTCTCACCCCTCCCTCCTTCCCTCCTCCTCCCCTTGCCCCTCCCTCCTTCCCTCCTCCCCTTGCCCCTCCCTCCCTCCTCTCTTCCTCCCCCTTGCCCCTCCCTCCCTCCTCTTGTCCTCCCCTTGCCCCTCTCTCCCTCCTTTCTCCTCCATCCCCCACCCTACCTTTGTATTCCCAATGAAGGGCTGAGGCCCGAAACATTGTTGGCCTTTCATTTTCTGTGAACACTGTGTCCTGCTCAGTTTCTTCAGCAAGTTCTGTGTTTGCACTCGGCCCTAGCATCTGAAGAATTTCTTGTTCGGCTCCTCCTGACCGATGCCCGTTGTACGGTTTCCTCTGGCAGCCCGATCCAGATACGACTCACCTCCTGAGTGAAACAAACTTCCTCTCGGGTACCTTCTAAACCTGTGTCCTCCCACCTTTAACCTACACCCTCTCACACTGGAATTATCCACCCTGGGTATTCAGCCCTTCTAGTCTGTGCCCAACTATTTTTTTTGCCTGCACCATTCCTTATCCCTCTATACCCTTTCTGTCCATGTACCTGTCCACATTCTTCTTAAATGTCAAAATTGAGCCTGTATTTACCAATCTCCCTGCCCCTCCCCAATCATTTATTCACCTGCCTGCTTTTTGCTCATACCATAACACATAGGAGCAGAAACAGGCCATTCAGCCCATTGAGTCTGCCTTGCCATTTAATCATGAGCTGACCCATTTTCCCACTCAGCCCCACTGCCCGGCCTTCTCCCCATAACCTTTGATGCCCTGGCTAATCAAGAACTTAGCAATCTCTGCCTTAAATAGGCCCAATGACCCGTCCTCCACAACCACCTGTGACAACAAATTCCACAAATTCCTCCACATCTCTGTTCTAAGTGGACGCCCTTCAATCCTGAAGTTGTGCCCTCTTGTCCTAGACTCCTCCACTGTGGGAAACAACCTTTCTACGTTTACTCTGTCCCCACCTTTCAACATTCAAAATGTTTCAATGAGATTCCCCCCTCATTTTCCTAAATCCCAACAAGTCCAGGCCAAGAGTTGTCAAACGCTCCTCACATGATAACCTTTTCATTCCTGGAATCATCCTTGTGAATCTCCTCTGAACCCTCTCCAAAGTCAGCACATCCTTTCTTAAATGAAGAGCCCAGACCTTGATGAAGGGCTCAGGCCAAAAACATTGACTTGCTGGGTTTCTACACTGTTGTTGAAGAGGATGTGAAAAGGTGAAAGGGCTGAAGGTGGATAAATCACCTGGATCAGATTAATAGCACCCCAGGAGTTTGAAAGAGACCTTTCAGGAATCACTAGATTCTGAAATGGTTCCAGTGGATTGAACAATTGCAAATGACAGAAAGTGGTAGGCCAGTCAGCCTGACTTCGGTGGTTGGTCAGATGTTAGAATCTATCACTAAGGATGAGGTTTCTGTGTCCTTGGAGACGGACGGTAAAATCGGTCGAAGTCAGCATGGTTTCCTGAAGGAGAGATTTTGCCACACAAACCTGTTGGAATTCTCAGAGGAAATCACAGTAAGGACGGATAAAGGTGAGTCAGTGGATGTGGTTTACCTAGATTTTCATACAGCCTTTGACAAGGTCCCACACATGAGGTTGCTCAGCATGGTGAGAGCCCGTGGTATTACGGGAAAGATACCAATGTGGATAGCTTCATTGGATCCTGGATTTCCTCATCTCCAGACCCTGATCAATGTGGATTGGCAAGAACATCTCCCCCACTATCTCCATCAGTACCTGACCACCACCAGGGCTGTTCTTAGCCCCCTGCTCTACACCTATGACTATGTGGCTTGATAAATGACAACACCATTTACAAATTTGCTGACGATACCACAATAGTATAAAAGGGACGTTGAGTCAGGATACAGAATGGATACTGAAAACTTGACTGAATGTTGCACGAACAATAACCTCTCACTCCAATGTCACCAAAATTAAGGAGCTGATTGTTGACTTCAGAAAGGAAAACCAGAGGTGCACAATCCAATGATCATTGGGCGATCAGAAGGGGAGCAGATTTATGTTTTTAGGAGTCACTATCTTGGAGGATCTTTCCTGGACCCAACACACCAATGGCACCGTGAAAAAAGCACGTCAGCACCTCTACTTCCTCAGGAGATTGCAGAGGTTTGGTGTGACACCAGAAACCCTGGCAAATTTGTACAGATGTGTGGTGGAAAGTGTGCTGACCGGCTGCATCACGGATTGGTATAGGGACACCAATAACCCCTGAGCATAAAAGCCCCCCATATGTAGTGGACACAGTCCAGGGCATCATGAGAAAACCCTCCCCACCATCGAGGACATGGACGGGGAACGCTGCCGTCGGAGAGCAGCAGCGATCATCAAAGACCCACCCCACCCAGCACACGCTCTGTTCTCACTGCTGCCATCAGGAAAGAGGGGTCGGGGCCACAGGACTCCCACCAGCAGGTTCAGGAACAGCTGCTCCCCCTCCACCATCAGACCCGTCAACGACAAACTCACTCAGGGACTCGTTGAAGGACTCTGACTTTGCACGCTATTTATTACTGTTTTTTTCTGTATTTGCACACTCTATAGTTCTTTGTTTACATTACTCTCTTGAATACGCATCTTTTCTTGAGTGTAGTTATTTGCACTCCCAATAAATGGTGATTCTGCCTGGCCAGCAGGAAAAAGAATCTCAGGGATATATGTGATGGCATTTATGTACTCTGACAATAAATCTGAACTTTGAACTTGAAGATTGACTGGCAGCAGGCAGAGGGGGACCTTTTCTGGTTGGCAGCCAGTAACCAGTGGTGTTCCACAGGGCTCAGTGCTGTGGCTGCCTCCTTTCACATTCTGGAAGATGGATTGGATGGCTTTGTGGCCAGGTTTGCGGATGATACAAAGATGGGAGGAGCAGCAGGTAGTGTTGATGAAGCACTGAGTCTACAGAAGGAACTGGGCAGGTTGGGAGTTTGGGCAAGGAAATGGCAGATGGAGCACAGTGTAGAGAAGTGTATGATCATTCACTGTGGTGGAATGGATACAGATGTAGACGGTTTTCTAAATGGGCAATGAGTTCAGAGATTAGAGGGACTTGGGAGTCCTCATGTAAGTCTCCCTGAAGGTCAACTTGCAGCTGGAGTTGGTGGTAATGAAGGCAAATGCAATGCTGGGGTTCATTTAGAGGGGGATAGAATGTAAAAGCAGGGCGTGGTGTTGAGGTTTTATAGGGCATTCATCAGTTCACACTGGGAAGATTGTGAGCAGTTTTGAACTCCATATCGAAGGAAGGACATGCTGACGTCCAGGATCACTCCCAAGATCCAGAGGCAGTTTACAAGGATGATCCCGGGAGTAAAAGGGTTTTCATATGAGGCTCTGGGACTGGACACATTGGGGTTTAGAAGAATGAGGGGGGATCTCGTTGAAATCTATCGAATACCGAAAGGCCTGAATTAGAGTGGATGTGGAAAGGATGTTCCCTACAGTGGGGAAGTCTGGAACCTGAGGGCACACTCTCAGAATACAAGCATATTATTCCATTTCTTTAAAAAAGGCTCCAAAAGTAACCCTGGAAGTGATAGGCTGGTGAACCTGATGTCAGTCGTAGTTCAATTATTGGAGAGTGTCCAAAGACATCAGATATACAATTACTTGGATAGCCAGGGACTGATTAGGGATGGTCAACATGGCTTTGTGTGGGGTAGATCATGTTTAACCAATCTTATAGAATTTTTCGAGGATGGTTGACAAAGGTAAGGCTGTGGATATTGTCTCTGTGGACTTTAGGAAGGCCTTTGACAAGGTCCCACATGGGAGGTTAGTCAGGAAGGTTTAGGTGTTGGGTATTCATGGTGAGATAGTGAACTGGATTCGACAATGGCTTAATGGGAGAAGCCAGAGAGTAGTGGTGGATGATGCTTCTCAGTTTGGAGGCCTGTGACGAGTGAGGTGTCTCAAGGATCGGTGCTGGGACCATTGTTGTTTGTCATCTATATCAATGATCTGGATGATAACGTGGTAAATTGGATCAGCAAGTTTGCAGATGGCAGTAAGATTGGAGACATTGTGGACAGTGAGGAAGGTTTTCAAAGCTTGCAGAGGGATCTGGACCAGCTGGAAAAATGGGCTGAAAAATGGCAGATGGAATTTAATGCAGACAAGGGTGAGGTGTTGCATTTTGGAAGGACAAACCAAGAAAGGACGTACACGGTGAATGGTCGGGCACTGAGGGGTGCGGTAGAACAGAGGAATCTGGGAATATGGATACATAGTTTCCTGAAAGTGGTGTCACAGGTGGACAGGAGCTTTTGGCATCTTGCCCTTCATAAATTAAAATATAGAGTACAGAAGTTTGCCAGTAATGGTGAAGTTGTACAAGACATTGGTGAGGCCAAATTGAGAGGATCGTGTGCAGTTTTGGTCTCTGAACTACAGGAAAGATATCAATAAGATGGAAAGAGTGCAAAGAAGATTTACTACGATATTGCTCGGACTTCAGGAACTGAGTTACAGGGAAAGGTTAAACTGGTTAGGAATTTATTCCTTGCAGTGTAGAAGACTGAGGGGAGATTTGATCGAGGTATTTAAAATTATGAGGGGGACAGACAGAATAAATACAAGCAGGCTTTTTGTACTGAAGGTAGGTGAGATACAAACGAGATGGGTTTAGGGTGAAAGATGAAAAGTTTAGGGGGAACTTCTTCACTCAGTGGTGGGGGTGTGGAACGAGCTGCCAGCTGAATGTGGGCTCAATTTTAACATTTAAGAAGAATTTGGACAGGTGCATGGACGGAGGGATATGGAGGGCGATGGACTGGGTGCAGTCAGTGGGACTAGGCAGAATAATAATTTGGCACAGACTAGAACATAAGAAATAGGAGCAGCCGTAGGCCATTCAGTCAATCAAGCTTGCTCCTCCATTCAATACGATCAACTCCACCCACCTGCCTTTTTCCCATGTCCTTTAATTCATTTTTTAATATAAAAATCTATCTAACTGAACCTTAAATATGTTTAATGAAGTAGCCTCATTCACTTCCCTGGGCAGTAGATTCTCTACTCTCTGGGCAAAACAGTTTTTCCTCATCTCTGACTTAAATCTACTCTTGAATCTTGAGGTTGTGTCCCCTAGTTCTGGTTTCACCTACCAGTGAAAACAATGTTCCTGCTTCTATCTTATCTCCCTTTCATATGAATGTTTCTATAAGATCTCTATTAAAATAAATTCCATCAATCATTCCCCTGTCCACCTGCAAAACCAATCAAAATCCTCTGCAGTCATTTGCAACCGTCTTCACTCTCAAGTTGCACATCGTCTGCAACTTGCTAATCATGTCATATCTTTTGATCTAAATCATTGATATCAATGGTCCCAGTACTGAACCCTGTGGCACACCACTAGTCACAGGCCTCCAGTCTTAAAACACCCTTCCACCACCACCCTCTGCTTTCTCAAGACACTACCATCGACTGACCCTGGTCCTCGTGCCCTTCTCCGGAGGAGACATACTTGTTGAGGACCTTTCCCATCTCCTGTGGCTCCACACACAGCTCACCCCATTGACTTCAGAGAAGTCCTTTTTTTTTGTCTGGTCCCCCTTTCCCCTTTATGTACATAAAATCTCACAGCATTATCCTTGGTGTTATCTGCCAGCACCATCTCCTGCCCCCCATTTTTGCCCTCCAGATTTCCTTATCTAGCTTGTTCCTCAGTTCCCGAAACTCCTCGATGAGTTCACTCGATTCCAGCTGCTTGTTCCTGCCCCAGTACCTCCTTTCCTCGTTATCCAATCTTCCCCACGCTGGCATGTTTGACCCTTCACTTGAACAGGAACATGTGTGTCGTGAACACTTTTAATAACAGCCCATTTTCCTCATGTTCCTCTTCCCTCAAACATCCTGTCCCAGTGAACAAGCTAGTTCTTGTCTTGTTATCCAATCTTCCCCACGCTGGCGTGTTTGACCCTTCACTTGAACAGGAACATGTGTGTCGTGAACACTTTTAATAACAGCCCATTTTCCTCATGTTCCTCTTCCCTCAAACATCCTGTCCCAGTGAATAAGCTAGTTCTTGTCTTGTACCTTCAAAGTTAGCCTTGCCCAATTCTGAATTTTAACTTGTTGTCCCACCCTGTCCCTCTCCATAACAATGTTAAATCAGTAGCCCCAAACCATTTCATCCATTTGCCCTTCCCATTTTCCCAAGACTGCATTAATGTTGCCCTCTCCTGTGTGGGACGATCTACACATTGCTGGTGGAAAGGTTCCTGGACACATTTAACAAAATCCATTCTGTTTAAACCTTTCTCAATCCATATTCAGGAAGTTATAATCCCCTCCCACGCTGGCCATGTGTTTGACTTAGAGTCCCTGGTCCCCTGCCGGTCAAGGTAAATGTCAGCCCCTGCTGGTCACAAAAACGCCGGTCCCTGACAGTCATGATAAACGCTGGCCCCCTGCTGGTTACAGTGATACCAGACCCCTGCCGGTCACAGTAAGCACTGGATTCTGCCAATCACGGTAAACTCCAGACCCCTGCCGGTCACAGGAAGCACTGGATTCTGCCAATCACGGTAAACTCCAGACCCCTGCCTGTCACAGTAAGCACTGGATTCTGGCAATCACGGTAAACTCCAGACCCCTGCCGGTCACAGTAAGCACTGGATTCTGGCAATCACGGTAAACTCCAGACCCCTGCCGGTCACAGTAAGCACTGGATTCTGCCAATCACAGTAAACTCCAGACCCCTGCTGGTCACAGTAAGCACTGGATTCTGGCAATCACGGTAAACTCCAGACCCCTGCCGGTCACAGTAAGCACTGGACTCTGGCAATCACGGTAAACTCCAGACCCCTGCCGGTCACAGTAAGCACTGGATTCTGGCAATCACGGTAAACTCCAGACCCCTGCCGGTCACAGTAAGCACTGGATTCTGGCAATCACGGTAAACTCCAGACCCCTGCCGGTCACAGTAAGCACTGGATTCTGGCAATCACGGTAAACTCCAGACCCCTGCCGGTCACAGTAAGCACTGGATTCTGCTGCCAATCACGGTAAACTCCAGATCCCTGCCGGTCACAGTAATCAGATCCTGTCAATCACAGTACACACCAGACCGGTTACAGTAAATGCTGGATCCTGCCAGTCGGGAGTCGATGCCGGATCCTCCTGTCACGGTAAAAACACAAGATCTGTTCAGGGTAAACACCGGACCCCTGTCAGTCATGATAAAAACCGGATCATTGCCGGTCAGTGTAAACACCAGGCCCTTGCCGGTCGGAGCTAACACTGGGGCCCCTGCCGGAGTCCTGTCATATTTTGTTGGTGAATTGTGATGGTTACCTGTCTCTGTTCTTTTTTGCAGAGGTCACTGACACCCCAAAGAGCAGCAAGCTGGTAAGTACCATCTAGGCCAATTCTCAGACAATATAGTCCCTTCCAGAGCTGGTTTGTACATCATTGCGGGGATCATAGTCATCGATGCTGGTATTGCCAGGTAGTTGGGACTACTGGTTAAACCTCTGGCCACCAGCCTGAGTGATCAGGCTAACGACAGGAAGCTGGGGCATGAGCCACACCACCAGCTCAGAGAGCAGATCAACACACGCTCACTGCCTACCTGTGGGCATTAGCTGGTAGCGAGACTTGTTGATCATAGCACCCGCACACAGCTTTGCTGTCTCCCTGGGGCAGAGTCTGGTGTGCTAGCCTGTCGTCGGCCCACAGCTTACAGCAGCCCCACCAAGCTGCTTGACTGCAGTTGCAGAGCTAGGCAGCTCAGGGCGAGGAAGGAAAAGCAGGCCCAGAAACACTGCTCATGTCCGGCCCAGAGCTCTGCGACATCGTCACTGCCCCAGTTCACTGCAGACAAACAGTCCAGGACTCTGGTGTTCAGGGGGAGGATCCATCCTGGTTCCCTCACACTCTGACCCTCAACATCTCTGCGGGAAGGACTTGCTGATTAACAGCTACCAAGTTAATCTCTAACCTGTACCGTTCCATTCACGCAGCGCGGAGCAAAGTCAAAAAAGGTGGCGCATGTTGGTCCCTCTCGCTTGGTCACTGTCTGCATGAGAGGATCGCTGGGCATGTGTATCGCACCCCATCACTGCCTGTAGACCCCACTGTCAGTGTATCACACCCATCACTGCCTGTACACAGACCCCACTGTCAGTGTGTATCACTCCCCATCACTGTACGCAGACCCCACTGTCAGGATCTCACATCCCATCACTGCCTATGCATAGACCCCAATGTCAGTGTGTATCACACCCCATCACTGCTTGTACACAGACCCCACTGTCAGTTTGTATCACATCCCATCACAGCCTGTACATAGACCCCACTGTCAGGGCCTCACATCCCATCACTGTACATAGTCCCCACTGTCAGTGTGTATCACACCCCATCACTGCCTATACACAGACCCCACTGTCAGTGGGTATCACACCCCATCACTGCCTGTATACAGACCCCACTGTCAGTGGGTATCACACCCCATCACTGCCTGTATACAGACCCCACTGTCAGTGGGTATCACACCCCATCACTGCCTGTACATAGACCCCACTGTCAGGGCCTCACATCCCATCACTGTACATAGTCCCCACTGTCAATGGGTATCACACCCCATCACTGCCTGTACACAGACCCCACTGTCAGTGGGTATCACACCCCATCACTGCCTGAACACAGACCCCACTGTCAGTGGGTATCACACCCCATCACTGCCTGTACATAGACCCCACTGTCAGTGGGTATCACACCCCATCACTGCCTGTACACAGACCCCACTGTCAGTGGGTATCACACCCCATCACTGCCTGAACACAGACCCCACTGTCAGTGGGTATCACACCCCATCACTGCCTGTACATAGACCCCACTGTCAGTGTGTATCACACCCCATCACTGCCTGTATACAGACCCCACTGTCAGTGGGTATCACACCCCATCACTGCCTGTACACAGACCCCACTGTCAGTGGGTATCACACCCCATCACTGCCTGTACATAGACCCCACTGTCAGTGTATATCACACCCCATCACTGCCTGTACATAGACCCCACTGTCAGGGCCTCACATCCCATCACTGTACATAGTCCCCACTGTCAGTGGGTATCACACCCCATCACTGCCTGTATACAGACCCCACTGTCAGTGTATATCACACCCCATCACTGCCTGTACACAGACCCCACTGTCAGTGGGTATCACACCCCATCACTGCCTGTATACAGACCCCACTGTCAGTGGGTATAACACCCCATCACTGCCTGTATACAGACCCTGCTGTCAGTGTGTATCACACCCCATCACTGCCTGTATACAGACCCCACTGTCAGTGGGTATCACACCCCATCACTGCCTGTATACAGACCCTGCTGTCAGTGTGTATCACACCCCATCACTGCCTGTACATAGACCCCACTGTCAGGGCCTCACATCCCATCACTGTACATAGTCCCCACTGTCAGTGGGTATCACACCCCATCACTGCCTGTACACAGACCCCACTGTCAGTGGGTATCACACCCCATCACTGCCTGTATACAGACCCTGCTGTCAGTGTGTATCACACCCCATCACTGCCTGTACATAGACCCCACTGTCAGGGCCTCACATCCCATCACTGTACATAGTCCCCACTGTCAGTGTGTATCACACCCCATCACTGCCTGTATACAGACCCCACTGTCAGTGGGTATCACACCCCATCACTGCCTGTATACAGACCCCACTGTCAGTGTATATAACACCCCATCACTGCCTGTACACAGACCCCACTGTCAGTGGGTATCACACCCCATCACTGCCTGTATACAGACCCCACTGTCAGTGGGTATAACACCCCATCACTGCCTGTATACAGACCCCACTGTCAGTGTATATCACACCCCATCAATGCCTGTACATAGACCCCACTGACAGCGCCTCACATCCCATCACTGTACATAGTCCCCACTGTCAGTGTGTATCACACCCCATCACTGCCTGTACACAGACCCCACTGTCAGTGGGTATCACACCCCATCACTGCCTGAACACAGACCCCACTGTCAGTGGGTATCACACCCCATCACTGCCTGTACATAGACCCCACTGTCAGTGTGTATCACACCCCATCACTGCCTGTACATAGACCCCACTGTCAGGGCCTCACATCCCATCACTGTACATAGTCCCCACTGTCAGTGGGTATCACACCCCATCACTGCCTGTATACAGACCCCACTGTCAGTGTATATCACACCCCATCACTGCCTGTATACAGACCCCACTGTCAGTGTATATCACACCCCATCACTGCCTATACACAGACCCCACTGTCAGTGTGTATCACACCCCATCACTGCCTGTACATAGACCCCACTGTCAGGGCCTCACATCCCATCACTGTACATAGTCCCCACTGTCAGTGTGTATCACACCCCATCACTGCCTGTACACAGACCCCACTGTCAGTGGGTATCACACCCCATCACTGCCTGTATACAGACCCCACTGTCAGTGGGTATCACACCCCATCACTGCCTGTACATAGACCCCACTGTCAGTGTATATCACACCCCATCACTGCCTGTACATAGACCCCACTGTCAGGGCATCACAGCCCATCACTGTACATAGTCCCCACTGTCAGTGGGTATCACACCCCATCACTGCCTGTATACAGACCCCACTGTCAGTGTATATCACACCCTATCACTGCCTGCATACAGACCCTGCTTTCAATGTGTGTATCACACCCCACTGCTGCATGTACACACACCCCGATGTGTTTGTGTATCACACCTTATTATTGCCTGCATACAAACCCACTGTAAATAGTATCACAACCCACCGCTGCATGTACACAGACCCCAATGTGATTGTGTATCTCACCTCATTATTGCCTATATTCAGACCCCACTGTCAGTGTGTATTATACCCCAAATTTTCCTGTATACAGACCGCACTTAGTGTGCATCACACCCCATCACTGCCTGTATAAAGACTCTGATGTCAGTGTGTGTTACACCCCATCTCTGACTGCAGTAACCCCTGTGTCAGTGTGTATCACACTCCATCCCCAACTCTGCAATGACCCCTGTGTCACTGTGTATCACACCCCATCCCCGACTATGCAGTGAACCCTGTGTTGGTGTATATAACACCCCATCCCTGACTGTGCAGTGACCCTGTGTTGGTGTGTATCACACCCCACCCTGACTGCAGGGACCCCTGTGTCGGTGTGTATCACACCCCTCCCTGACTGCAGTGACCCCTGTGTCAGTGTGTATCACACCTCATCCCTGACCGTGCTGTGACCCCTTTTTCAGTGTGTATCACACCTCATCCCCGACTGTGCAGTGACCCCTGTATCAGTGTGTATCACACCCCATCCCCGACTGTGCAGTGACCCCTGTGTCGGTGTATATAACACCCCATCCCTGACTGTGTAGTGACCCCTGTGTCAGTGTGTATCACACCCCATCGCTGACTGCAGTGACCCCTGTGTCAGTGTATATAACACCCCATCCCTGACTGTGCAGTGACCCCTGTGTCAGTGTGTATCACACCCCATCGCTGACTGCAGTGACCCCTGTGTCAGTGTGTATCACACCCCTCCCTGACCGCAGTGACCCCTGTGTCGGTGTGTATCACACTCCTTCCTGACTGCAGTGACCCCTGAGTCAATGTGTATCACACCCCATCTCTGACTGTACAGTGACCCCTGAGTCAGTGTGTATCACACCCCATCCCTGACTGTGCAGTGACCCCTGTGTCAGTGTGTATCACACCCCATCCCCGACTGCAGTGACCCCTGTGTCGGTGTGTATCACACCCCATCCCCGACTATGCAGCGACCCCTGTGTCAGTGTGACTTGTAATGAACGTGGAAGGGTTTTGGCAGCGGATGATCTCACTGCAATGCTGGTCAGGGTGAGGGTACCATGGACTTGTGCCTCGGTGTGGCTTCCCATCTTTTATGTGTGCATCAGATTGTCCATCTGTATCTCTCACTTCTTCAGTGGATGGTTCCTGGGCAGCATGTGGCCCACTGTAGCAGCTCTCGCTTATAGGTGGAGCAGTATCTCTGGCCTTGGATGGTTCCAGGGTACAATGCCGACTCATATGTTGGGGACATTGTGTCTGTGAGTCACTGGTGAGCCCGCCACATATTTCCATGGTCAGCTTGGGTGATGGTCCACATGCAGTTCGGGAACAGATTGCAGGAGGGTAACAGAGAGGGATATTTTGTGGGGCAGACCCTCAGGGGACAGGAGGGTGAGAGTGGGAATGGGGAGACACCCTTGACGGGACAGATCCTCGGTGGGGGCCCTCAGTGAACAGGAGGGTGACAGAGGGGTGTAGGCATATGGTGCAGACCCTCGATTGGACTGGAGGGTGACAGAGGTGGGTGGGTTTGCGGAGCAATCCCTCAGTGGGGTGATGGAGGAGAGTGGGAGAACCTTTGTGGGAGAGGACAGTGATAGAGGGGGTTGGCTTGCGGAGCAGACCCTCAATGGACAGCAGTATGGTGCAGAGTGAGGCTTTTGCAGTTGTGGCAGGAGGCACCATACCTGCAGGTTCTCAGGACCCTGGCCCACCAGAGATTTCACACCCAACCCTCCCCATGCCCATGTCCCCCATTCACATCATGGACTGCTTCACTGCCCTCCAGCTCTATCTGCACACCTATCCCAGGTTCTGGATTCTCCCACACCCACCCATCACAGTTCCAAACTCTGGCCAAGACAAGACCTGAGTGTCCGCCCTTCCATGGGGCACCTCCTGCTTTCCGTGGTGGTCAGGACATGAGGGACAGATGGAGCCACTTCACCAGGGGAGAGAAGGAACTGGGCAGCAGGGCAGGTACAGGGAGAGGATGCGAAATTGTTGGGGCAGGGGTCACCAGTAATGAGGAAAGGGTAGGGGGTCACCAGTAATGAGAGGGTGTGGAGTGAGGGAAGGTTGGGGACACATGGCAGAACTTGGAGAGGTTGCATTTGCCTCCATCCATTCCCTTCACAGCACCATTTCCAGAGTCTCTGTGACCTTGCATTCATTGTCCATAGGAGCAGAAATAGACCATTCAGCTCATCGAATCTGCCCCACCATTTAATCATGAGCTGATCCATTTTCCCCACTCAGCCCCACTGCCCAACCTTCTCTCCATAACCTTTGATGCCCTGGCTAACCAAGAACTTGTCAATCTTTGCCTTAAATACACCCAATGACCCGACCTCCACAACCACCTGTGGGAACAAATTCCACAGATTTACCATCCTGTGAAGAAATTCCTCCACATCTTTGTCCTAAGTGGACACCCTTCAATCCTGAAATTGTGCTCTCTTGTCCTAGACTCTCCCACCATGGGAAACAACCTTTCTACATCTACTCTGTCCACACCTTTCAACATTTGAAATTCCCCCTCATTTTCCTAAATTCCAAACCGTGTGTGGCCAAGAGCCGTCAAAAGCTGCTCATATGATAACCCTTTCATTCCCGGAATCATCCTCGTGAACCTCCTCTGAACCCTCTCCAACGTCAGCCCAAAACTGCTCACATTCTCCACGTGAGGTCTCACCTGGGCCTAATAAACCACCAACATCATAATTAAGACATAGAAACAGAATGAGGGCATTCAGCCCACATCTTTCATTTTTATCCTCATCTTCCTGCCTTCTCCCTGTAACACTTAATTCTCTTTCTGATCAAGAATCTCTGCCTTAAATATCCCTAGTGCCCCAGTGACTTAGCCTCCCACAGCCGTCTGTGTCAAATCCCCTCCCTCTGGCAAAAGAAATCTCTTTCCTCCGAAAGGACGTTTGTATTCTGAGGGTGTGCCCTCTGGTTCCAGACTCCCCCCATCGTAGGGAAATCCTCTCCACATCTACGCTTTGCAGGTCTTTCAGTTTTTGATCAGTTTCAGTGATATCCCTGGAGCCATCTCTCTCATTAAAGACGTTTTCTTTCCGTGACCCCACACACGGTTTGTGCCTCGATCCTTGTCTCCCGCAAAGGTATGTCCTGGCTTTCTGTAATGGTTCCCTCGGTCCTGCCTGGCCTTCCCCTGCCCTGCACGTACCCACGAACTCCCTGTCGAATTTGATGTTTCTTGCATGCTTGCATTCTTCAACACGTCCTGGGTCTCTGCCTGCTCTTCCTGCACTCTCAACCTCTGGCTCAGATGTAATACTGCTTTTAACTTCTCGGATCCTCGTGTTTGTTTCCTGAATGGAGTTTACGACTTACAGGTAAACTGTTGTCCTCAAAAGCTTGCTTTTACCTTCCTGCTCCTCTTCTGGTTGAGTGTAGTTTCCCCAGAACACAAAGGTCACAAAAGAGAGGACATGCGTTCAAGGTGAAGGGAGGACGTTGAAGGGAAGTATGCTGGCTAAATAATTTAAATTTATTTACAGTACAGTAGAAGCTGTTTCTGGCCACTGAGGAGGTGCTGGAGAAGCCCAGCAGGTCACACATCCATGGGAAGTAAAGGAGAGGCGGTTTATAGAGTTTTTCAAGAGGGTTACAAAAAAGATTGATGAAGGGAAGGCTGTGGATGTTGTCTATTTAGACTTTAGTAAAGCTTTTGACAAAGTTTCCCACAGGAGGTTAGGTAAAAAGGTGGAGGCATTAGGTATAAATAAGGAGGTAATGAAATGGATTCATCAATGGTTGGATGGGAGGTGTCAGAGAGTACTGGTAGAAAATTGTTTGTCAAATTGGAGGCCGGTGACTAGTGGAGTTCCTCAGGGATCGGTCCTGGTCCACTATTGTTTGTTATATAAACGATCTGGAAGAAGGGGTGGTGAATTGGATAAGTAAATTTGCAGATGATACAAAGATTGGTGGTATTGTGGACAGTGAGGAAGATTACCGTAGCTTATAAAGAGATATAGGAAAGCTAGAGGAGTGGGTTGAGAAATGGCTGATGGAATTTAATACAGATAAATGTGAGGTGCTGCATTTTGGAAAGGCAAATCTAAATAGGTCATATACATTGAATGGTAGACAATTGAGGAGTGCAGAGCAACAAAGGGATTTAGGAGTTGTGGTAAATAGTACCCTCAAGGCTGATACTCAGGTAGATGGTGTGGTGAAGAAGGCATTTGGAATGTTGGCCTTCATAAATCGGAGAATTGAATTCAAGAGTAGGGAGGTTATGATGAAATTGTACAAGGCATTGGTGAGGCCAAATTTGGAGTACTGTGTACAGTTTTGGTCACGAAATTATAGGAAAGATATAAACAAAATAGAGAGAGTGCAGAGAAGGTTCACGAGAATGTTGACAGGATGTCAAGGTTTGAGTTACAGGGAAAGGTTGTGCAGACTGGGGCTTTTTTCTCTGGAGCGTAAAGATTGAGGGGGGATTTGATGGAGGTGCTCAAGATTTTAAAAGGGACTGAGAGAGTCAACGTGGATAGGCTTTTTCAATTAAGAGTGGGGGATATTCAAACCAGAGGACATGGTTTGAGATTGCAGGGGGAAAATTATAAGGGGAACATGAGGGGAAATTTCTTCACGCAAAGGGTGGTTGGGATGTGGAATAAGCTTCCGGCGGAGGTGGTTGAAGCAAGGACGTTATTTACATTTAAGGAAAGACTGGATAATTACATGGAGGGGAGAGGATTGGAGGGGTATGGACCAGGTGCTGGTCAGTGGGACTAGGAGGGTGGGGATTTGTTCCGGCATGGACTAGTAGGGCCAAACTGGCCTGTTCTGTGCTGTATATGGTTAAGAGTTGGGTCTGAAATTTTAGTTCCCTTTTACTTGCCATGGATGTTATATGACCTGCTGAGTTCCTACTGCATACTTGTGTAAGTCCTACCCTGGTGTAAACCCCGACGTGCCCTTCCTCCCACTTGTCTGAGTTAATCGCCCATCCCCTATCCACTTCTCAGTTCATCTCGATCCAGTTGTAATCTCTGATAGCTTTCACTGTCCAAGACACTAGCAATACACAAACTTACTAAATACATGAACTACCTGGTCACTGCAGTCATTTACAACGATGCAAAAGTACAGTTGACCTCCGATCAGCCCTTCCTTACCTCCCTTGCTCTCCTCCCATCAAAACAATTCCGGATCCATTTGTCCAGCTAAGCACGGATCCATGAGATCTGATCTTCAACTACGTGGAATCTTGCTGATGGCCATGTTAAAGTCCATGGAGACACCTCTACTAACATCATCGATCTTTTGGATACCCCTTCAAAAAAACAATCAAATGTGGGAGACTCAATTTCCCACAATCAAAGCCATGCAGACGGTCCTGAACAGCCCATGATTACAGACAATAAAAATCAAGATGAAATTCCCTCCACACCGTCCCATCACACACTCCCGGGGTCAGACACAGAGGGAATCTCCGCACCGTCCCATCACACACTCCCGGGGTCAGACACAGAGGGAATCTCCGCACCGTCCCATCACACACTCCCGGGGTCAGACACAGAGGGAATCTCCGCACCGTCCCATCACACACTCCCGGGGTCAGACACAGAGGGAATCTCCGCACCGTCCCATCACACACTCCCGGGGTCAGACACAGAGGGAATCTCCGCACCGTCCCATCACATACTCCCGGGGTCAGACACGGAGGGAATCTCCGCACCGTCCCATCACACACTCCCGGGGTCAGACACGGAGGGAATCTCCGCACCGTCCCATCACACACTCCCGGGGTCAGACACGGAGGGAATCTCCGCACCGTCCCATCACACACTCCCGGGGTCAGACACAGAGGGAATCTCCGCACCGTCCCATCACACACACCCGGGGTCAGACACAGAGGGAATCTCAGCTCCGTCCCATCACACACTCCCGGGGTCAGACACAGAGGGAATCTCCGCACCGTCCCATCACACACTCCCGTGGTCAGACACAGAGGGAATCTCCGCACCGTCCCATCACACACTCCCGGGGTCAGACACAGAGGGAATCTCCGCACCGTCCCATCACACACTCCCGGGGTCAGACAAAGAGGGAAACTCCCTCCACACCATCCCATCAAATACCCTGGGGTCAGACACAGAGGGAAGCTCCCTTCACACCACCCCATCTCACATTCTCGGGGTCAGACACAGAGGAAAACTCCACACCATGCCATCACACACTCCTAGGGTCAGACACAGAGATAAACTCTCTCCACAGCATCCTATCACACTCATGGGGTCAGACACAGAGGGAAACTCCCTCCATACAATCCCATCACATACCCCCAGGATCAGACACAGAGAGAAACTCCCTCCACACCACCCCATCAGACATTCCAGGGGTCAGACACAGGGTGAAGCTCCCTTTGCATTGTCCCATCGCATGCTCCCAGCATCAGACACAGAGTGAAGCTCCCTCTGCCCATCACAACTCACGCTCTCTGACACAGAGAGAAGATCCCTCAACAACGCCAATAGAATACTAGAGCACAGTAATGGGCCCCTTTGGTCCTTCTAGTCTGTGCCAAACCATTTTTTTTCCCAAGTCTATATCCCTCCATACTTCTCCCATCCATGTACCTGTTCAAATTCTTATTAAATGCTAAAATTGAGCCCACATTCACTACTTCAGCTGGCAGCTCGTCCCACACCCCCACCACTCTGTGTGAAGACATTTCCCCTCATGTTCCCCCTAAACATTTCCCTTTTCACCCTTAACCCATGTCCTCTGGTTTGTATCTCACTGACCCTCAGTGGAAAAAGCCTATTTACATTTACTCCGTCTACTCCCACATAATTTTAAATACCCTCATTTTTCTACACTCCAGAGAATAAAGTCCTAACCTGTTTAACCTTTCCCTGTAACTCAGTTCCTGAAGACCAGACAACATCCTAGTAAATCTTCTCTGCTCTTTCTATCTTATTGATATCTTTCCTGTAGTTCGGTGACCAAAACTGTACACAAAACTCCAAATTTGGCCTCACCAATGTCTTATACAACTCCCAACTCCTCTACTCAATACTTTGATTTATGAGGCCAAGATGCCAAAAGCTCTCTTTACAACCCTGTCCACCTGTGACACCACTTTCAGGGAAGTATGATCTGTATTCCCAGATCCCTCTGTTCTACTGCACTCCTCAGTGCCTGATCATTCACTGTGTACGTCCTTTCTTGGTTTGTCCTTCCAAAGTGCAACACCTCACCCTTGTCTGCACTAAATTTCATCGGCCATTTAACAGTCCATTTTTCCAGCTGGTCCAGATCCCTTTGCAAGCTTTGAAAACCTTCCTCACTGTCCACAACGTCTCCATTCTTTTTTTTAAATTTTTAAAAATTTTTCACACTATAAACCATACTGACCAAAATACATACAGACATTTTTCTCTTGAATATATACAGTGTCATTTTCTCCTCTTTTCCCCCCTCCCTTCCCTCCCTCCCTCTTCCCCCCCATTCTTAGTGTCATCTGCAAACTTGCTGATCCAATCGACCATATTATCATCCAGATCATTGATATGAATGACAAACAACAATGGTCCCAGCACCGATCCTTGAGACACCCCACTCGTCACAGGCCTCCTGTCTGAGAAGCATCACCCACCACCACTCTCTGGCTTCTCCTGTTCAGCAATTGTCGAAATCAGTTCACTACTTCACCATGAATACCGAGCATCTGGACCTTGGTGACCAACTTTGTCAAAGGCCTTACTAAAGTCCATGTAGACAACATCCTCAGCCTTTCCTTCATCAACTTTTATGGTAACATCCTCAAAAATCTCTACAAGATTGGTTAAACATGACCTACCCCACACACAAAGGCACATTGACTCTCCCGAATCAGTTCCTGATTATCCAAATAATTATCTGAACTCTTAGAACAGCTTCCATTAATTTACCTACTACTATTTCCATTCCACGCTGCTGAAGACCCAGCTGCGCTGGGTGGGTCACGTCTCCAGAATGGAGGACCATCGCCTTCCCAAGATCGTGTTATATGGCGAGCTCTCCACTGGCCACCGTGACAGAGGTGCACCAAAGAAGAGGTACAAGGACTGCCTAAAGAAATCTCTTGATGCCTGCCACATTGACCACCGCCAGTGGGCTGATATCGCCTCAAACCGTGCATCTTGGCGCCTCACGGTTTGGCGGGCAGCAACCTCCTTTGAAGAAGACCGCAGAGCCCACCTCACTGACAAAAGGCAAAGGAGGAAAAACCCAACACCCAACCCCAACCAACCAATTTTCCCCTGCAACCGCTGCAACCGTGTCTGCCTGTCCCGCATCGAACTTGTCAGCCACAAACGAGCCTGCAGCTGACGTAGACATTTACCCCCTCCATAAATCTTCGTCCGCGAAGCCAAGCCAAAGAAATTTCCATGGTCACTTTTGGAACCTTTTTTAAACCCTCCAATCCTCTGGCACCACCCTGTGGCTAAGGACATTTTAAATATTTCTGCCAGACCCCCTGCAATTTCCATACATGCCTTCTTCAAGGTCCAAGGGAATATTTTGTCAGGCCCTGGGGATTTATCCTCCCTTATTTACTTTCAGACAGCAAGCACTTCCTCCTCTTTAATCTGTATCGGTTCCATGACCTCACTGTTTCTTTTCCTGACTTCCCATGACTGTGCCTGTTTCCTGAGTGAATATTGATGAAAAAAACATTTAAGATCTCCCCCATCTTTTTTGGCTCCATTACAAAGCCGACTATTCTGATCTTCAAGGGGACCAGATCCCCAATATCCCCTGAAAACCAAGGTTCCCTCTGCCTGCTAACGTTGCCTTTAATCCTGACAGGAACATACAAACTCTGTACTCTGTCCTCCACGTACCTCGCATATCCTTGCCTGAAAACAACTTATCCTAATCTGCACATTCTAGATCCTTCCTCATTTCCTCAAAATGGGCCTTTCTCCAATTTAGAATCTCAACCCCAGGCCCAGACCCATCCTTCTCCATAATTAACTTGAAACTAATGGCATTATGATCACTAGACCCAAAATATTCCCCGACACATACTTCTGTCACCTGTCCTGTCTCGTTCCCTGATAGGAGATCCAGTATTGCCCTCTCTCTAGTTGGTATCTATATATATTGATTTAAAAAACTTTCCTGAACACATTTGACAAACTCCAACCCATCCAGCCCTTTTACAGTGTGGGTGTCCCAGTCAATATGTGGAAAGTTAAAATCCCTGACTATCACAACATTATGTTTCCATCACACACTCTGGGGTCAGACACAGAGTGAAGCTCCCTTTGCATCATACACAGCCCAGGGTTAGACCCTTAGTGAACCTCTCTACGCTATCCCATCCCACACGTCCCAGTGAGAGATGCAGAGTGAACCTCCCTCCACACTGTCCACTCTCATACTTCTGTGTTCAGATACAGGGTGAATTTTGCTTTACTCTGTCTGATCCTGTGTGTGATGTGATGGTGCGGAGGGAGCCTCACTCTGTGTCTGACCCAGGGTGTGGAGGGAGCTTCAACTATGTCCCACCCCAGGAGTGTGTGATGGGACGTTGCAGAGGGAGTTCAGAGTGGAGACCACTGTTTGCTGGAGCTGGGGGTGCAGGTGTGTGTCGAGGTGCTGGGCTGTGCTGTCAGGACATATGCGGCTGGACGGTGGGGAGTTGTATGCTGTTGCAGGAGGTCAGGAGGGTTGGTGTCGCAGACCGCAGTGTAACGTGAAGCCTGCCAGTGTGTTGTTGCGATGGGGGGTGGGGCAGCAGCAGATGAATAGACAGCTTGGCGCTCAGCTGCCAAGGGCTGCGTTGCTAGGTTACAGTGCTGCACCCTGCAGCTCAGTATCCGTGCAGTGAGCATCGCACTGGGTGCAGAGCCACTCCAGCCTGCTCCGCCGGCCCCAGCGCATGATGTCATCAACAACGAGGGGGTGGGTGCAGTGGGCTGGGAGCGGTGCACGGTGAGTACAGCTCGGTGCGCAGGCAGGCCCCTGCCCCGCGTGCTCCTTGGCCAGGACTGCGGTTGGCCCTGCGTGCAGGAGAAGCAGGCCGGGACAGTGGCCACCCTTATGCTCACACCGTCTCTCTGTTTTTTACACAATGATGAGGCAGACTCCAGCTGCGAGGAAGGTACTGACTATTTCTCCCCCTCTGCATGCCCTGTTCCTGCTCCTCATTAGTTACGTCCTGCACTCACCTTGTTCGATTCCAGCCATTTGTTCTCTTAAGGCCTCGTCCGTCAGGTTACAGATGATGTGCTGCATGGTACACACCCACTGCAATGTGCTGTCATTGCCTATCATGGCTGCGTTTAACCCCATGACCTGTCAGCCCTTACCCAGCTGTGCCTGTAGCGCTGGGGGGGGGGGGGGGGGGTGTGTATGTGTGTGCGTGGCACTGAGGGTGTGTTTGGGTGTGTGTGCACGTGCGATGCCGGGGTGTGTGTCTGTCATTGAGGCATGTGCGCGTTAGATGGTGTGTCACTGGGTGTGAATGCTAGTGTGTCTTGCGGATGTGTGTGTGTCGCTCGGAGTGTGTGAGTTTCTGTTTCTGAATGGAGGTGTGTGTGTGTTCCTGGGGAGTGTATCTGTGTGTTCCTTGGGGGTGTATGCGTGTGTTCCTGGGTGTGTGTGTGTTACTGGGGGGTGGGTGTGTGTGTGTGTTGCTGGGGTGTGTGTATGTTGCTGGGGTGTGTGTGTGTTTCAGGAGATGTGTGTTCCTGGGGGGGGTGTGTGTGTTGCTGGGGGGTGATGTGTGTGTTTCAGGAGGTGTGTGTGTGTGTCCAGCCAGGAGGGTGAGCATCCTGAAGGGTGCCCTGCTCTGCCATCTTGTGCTGGATTCAATCTCTGAGGCCTGGAATGGTGAGAAAACTCTGTCCATCCACAGGAAGCATGGGCCTTGGTTGTGTGTGTGGATGGAACTGGAAGTCCCGGTACAATTAATGCCATTGTAGCATCTACTGGGGAAGCTGGGGAGAGGGAGTGGCAAGTCAGCTCCATATGGTTTGATAAAACAAGTTTCACGTTACAGAGATAGCAGAGCAGGGGGATACGAGGGAGGTTGTGTGGGCCAGGCAAGGAGAGAACAAGGTCGGGGGAGAGAGAGGGAAAGCAAAGGGTGAGGAAGTGAAAGGCCAGAGAAGGAGGCCAGGGGAGGGGGCGGGGAACAGCGTTAAGGGGGTGGAAGGGTCAGTTTTGAGGAGATACGGTGGGACTGTGTTGGGGTCTGGTTGTGGATGGAGGTGAGAAGAATAAAGTGAAACACAAAAGTCTGCAGACGCTGGTTGTAAAAACACAGAAATTGTTGGGAGTACTCAGCTGGTCTCGCAGCCTCCATAGGAGACAAAGATATATTGTTGATGTTTTGTGCCTGAACTCTTCTCCAAGATATGAAGAGGGGATCAGACTGGGGCCGGCAGTGAACCGCAGTAATCACGTGTAGAACAGACTGCGACTGGTGGTGAACCGTGGTAAACAAGTATAGAGCAGACTGCTTCCAGCGGTGAATTGTGGTAAACACGTGTAGAGCAGACTGGGGACGTCAGTGAACCGCAGTAATTACGTGTAGAACAGACTGGGGCCGACAGTGAACAGCAATAAACGTGTAGTACAGACTGGGGCTAGTGGAGAACCATGGTAAACAGGTGTAGAGCAGACTGGGGGTAGTGTTGACCACGGTAAACGTGTAGAGAAGACTGGGGGTAGTGATGAACCACGGTAAACGTGTAGAACAGACTGGGGGTAGTGATGAACCACAGTAAACACGTGTAGAGCAGACGGGGTAGTGATGAGCCTCGATAAACGTGTAGAGCAGACTGGGGGTAGTGATGAACCACGGTAAATGTGTAGAACAGACTGGGGGTAATGGTGAACCACGGTAAACACGTGTAGAGCAGACTGGGGGTAGTGGTGAACCACGGTAAACGTGTAGAGCGGACTGGGGGTAGTGATGAAGCACGGTAAACACGTGTAGAGCAGACTAGGGGTAGTGATGAACCACGGTAAACTTGTAGAACAGACTGGGGGTAGTGATAAACCACGGTAAACATGTAGAGCAGACTGGGGGTAGTGATGAACCACGGTAAACATGTATAGATCAGACTGGGGGTAGTGATGAACCACCGTAAACAGGTGTAGAGCAGACTGGGGGTAGTGGTGAACCACGGTAAAGATGTAGAGCAGATTGGGGGTATTGATGAACCACGGTAAACGTATAGAACAGACTGGGGGTATTGATGAACCACGGTAAACGTGTAGAACAGACTGGGGGTAGTGATGAACCACGGTAAAGATGTAGAGCAGATTGGGGGTATTGATGAACCACGGTAAACGTATAGAACAGACTGGGGGTAGTGATGAACCACGGTAAATGTTTAGAGCAGACTGGGGGTAGTGATGAACCACGGTAAACATGTAGAGCAGATTGGGGGTAGTGATGAACCACGGTAAACATTTGTAGAGCAGAATGGGGGTAGTGATGAACCACGGTAAACGTATAGAGCAGACTGGGGGTAGTGATGAACCACGGTAAACATGTAGAGCAGATTGGGGGTAGTGATGAACCACGGTAAACGTATAGAGCAGACTGGGGGTAGTGATGAACCACGGTAAACGTATAGAGCAGATTGGGGGTAGTGATGAACCACGGTAAACGTATAGAGCAGACTGGGGGTAGTGATGAACCACGGTAAACATGTAGAGCAGAATGGGGGTAGTGATGAACCACGGTAAACGTATAGAGCAGATTGGGGGTAGTGATGAACCACGGTAAACATGTAGAGCAGATTGGGGGTAGTGATCAACCACGGTAAACATGTAGAGCAGATTGGGGGTAGTGATGAACCACGGTAAACGTGTAGAGCAGACTGGGGGTAGTGATGAACCACGGTAAACATGTGTAGAGCCGACTGGGGGTAGTGATGAACCACGGTAAACGTGTAGAACAGACTGGGGGTAGTGATGAACCACGGTAAAAGTGTAGAGCAGACTGGGGGTAGTGATGAACCACGGTAAACATGTAGAGCCGACTGGGGGTAGTGATGAACCACGGTAAACATGTAGAGCAGATTGGGGGTAGTGATGAACCACGGTAAACATGTAGAGCCGACTGGGGGTAGTGATGAACCACGGTAAACATGTAGAGCAGATTGGGGGTAGTGATCAACCACGGTAAACATGTAGAGCAGATTGGGGGTAGTGATGAACCACGGTAAACATGTGTAGAGCCGACTGGGGGTAGTGATGAACCACGGTAAACGTATAGAACAGACTGGGGGTAGTGATGAACCACGGTAAAAGTGTAGAGCAGATTGGGGGTAGTGATGAACCACGGTAAACATGTAGAGCCGACTGGGGGTAGTGATGAACCACGGTAAACATGTAGAGCAGATTGGGGGTAGTGATCAACCACGGTAAACATGTAGAGCCGACTGGGGGTAGTGATGAACCACGGTAAACATGTAGAGCAGATTGGGGGTAGTGATCAACCACGGTAAACATGTAGAGCAGATTGGGGGTAGTGATGAACCACGGTAAACATGTGTAGAGCCGACTGGGGGTAGTGATGAACCACGGTAAACGTATAGAACAGACTGGGGGTAGTGATGAACCACGGTAAACGTATAGAACAGACTGGGGGTAGTGATGAACCACGGTAAACGTATAGAACAGACTGGGGGTAGTGATGAACCACGGTAAAAGTGTAGAGCAGACTGGGGGTAGTGATGAACCACGGTAAACATGTAGAGCAGATTGGGGGTAGTGATGAACCACGGTAAACATGTAGAGCCGACTGGGGGTAGTGATGAACCACGGTAAACGTATAGAACAGACTTGGGGTAGTGATGAACCACGGTAAACGTATAGAACAGACTGGGGGTAGTGATGAACCACGGTAAACGTATAGAACAGACTGGGGGTAGTGATGAACCACGGTATACACGTGTAGAGCAGACTGGTGGTGGTGATGAACCACGGTAAACACGTGTAGAGCAGACTGGGTGTAATGATGAACCACGGTAAACACGTGTAGAGCAGACTGGGTGTAATGATGAAACACGGTAAACGTTTAGATCAGACTGGGGGTAGTGATGAACCACGGTAAATGTGTAGAGCGGACTGGTGGTGGTGATGAACCACGGTAAACACGTGTAGAGCAGACTGGTGGTGGTGATGAACCACGGTAAACGTGTAGAGCAGACTGGGGGTAGTGATGAACCACGGTAAACGTGTAGAGCAGACTGGGGGTAGTGATGAACTACGGTAAACGTGTAGAGCAGACTGGGGGTAGTGATGAACCACGGTAAACGTGTAAAACAGACTGGGGGTAGTGATGAACTACGGTAAACGTGTAGAACAGACTGGGGGTAGTGATGAACCACGGTAAACGTGTAGAGCAGACTGGGGGTAGTGATGAACCACGGTAAACACGTGTAGAGCAGACTGGGGGTAGTGATGAACCACGGTAAACGTGTAGAACAGACTGGGGGTAGTGATGAACCACGGTAAACGTGTAGAGCAGACTGGGGGTTGTGATGAACAACGGTAAACGTGTAGAATGGACTGGGGGTAGTGATGAACCACGGTAAACACGTGTAGAGCAGACTGGGGGTAGCGATGAACCACGGTAAACGTGTAGAGCAGACTGGGGGTAGCGATGAACCACGGTAAATGTGTAGAGCAGACTGTGGGTAGTGATGAACCACGGTAAACGTGTAGAACAGACTGGGGGTAGTGATGAACCACGGTATACACGTGTAGAGCAGACTGGGGGTGGTGATGAACCACTGTAAACACGTGTAGAGCAGACTGGGGGTGGTGATGAACCACTGTAAACACGTGTAGAGCAGACTGGGGGTGGTGATGAACCACTGTAAACACGTGTAGAGCAGACTGGGGGTAGTGATGAACCACGGTTAATGTGTTGAACAGACTGGGGGTAGTGATGAACCACGGTAAACGTGTAGAACGGACTGGGGGTAGTGATGAACCACGGTAAACACGTGTAGAACAGACTGGGGGTAATGGTGATCCACAGTAAACATGTGTAGAGCAGACTGGGGGTAGTGGTGAACCATGGTAAACGTGTAGAACAGACTGGGGGTAGTGATGAACCACTGTAAACACGTGTAGAACAGACTGGGGGTAGTGATCAACCACGGTAAACGTGTAGAGCGGACTGGGGGTAGTGATGAACCACGGTAAACGCGTAGAGCGTACTGGGGGTAGTCATGAACCACGGTAAACGTGTAGAACAGACTGGGGGTAGTGATGAACCACGGTAAACGTGTAGAGCAGATTGGGGGTAGTGATGAACCACGGTAAACATGTAGAGCAGACTGGGGGTATTGATGAACCACGGTATACACGTGTAGAGCAGACTGGGGGTGGTGATGAACCACGGTAAACACGTGTAGAGCAGACTGGGGGTATTGATGAACCACGGTAAACACGTGTAGAGCAGATTGGGGATAGTGATGAACCACGGAAAACATGTAGAGCAGATTGGGGGTAGTGATGAACCACGGTAAACGTGTAGAACAGACTGGGGGTAGTGATGAACAACGGTAAACGTGTAGAACAGACTGGGGGTAGTGGTGACCCACGGTAAACGTGTAGATCAGACTGGGTGTAGTGATGAACCACGGTAAACAAGTGTAGAACAGACTGGGGGTAGTGATGAACCACGTTAAACGTGTAGAGCAGACTTGCGGTAGTGATGAACCACGGTAAACATGTGTAGAGCAGACTGGGGGTAGTGATTAACCACGGTAAACATGTAGAGCAGATTGGGGGTAGTGATTAACCACAGTAAACATGTAGAGCAGATTGGGGGTAGTGATGAACCACGGTCAACTTGTAGAGCAGACTGGGGGTAGTGATGAACCACGGTATACACGTGTAGAGCAGACAGGGGGTAGTGATTAACCACGGTATACACGTGTAGAACAGACTGGGGGTAGTGATGAACCACGGTAAACATGTAGAGCAGATTGGGGGTAGTGATTAACCACGGTAAACATGTAGAGCAGATTGGGGGTAGTGATGAACCACGGTAAACATGTAGAGCAGATTGGGGGTAGTGATGAACCACAGTAAACATGTAGAGCAGATTGGGGGTAGTGATTAACCACGGTAAACATGTAGAGCAGATTGGGGGTAGTGATGAACCACAGTAAACATGTAGAGCAGATTGGGGGTAGTGATGAACCACGGTAAACATGTAGAGCAGACTGGGGGTAGTGATGAACCACGGTATACACGTGTAGAGCAGACTGGGGGTAGTGATTAACCACGGTAAACATGTAGAGCAGATTGGGGGTAGTGATTAACCACGGTAAACATGTAGAGCAGATTGGGGGTAGTGATTAACCACGGTAAACATGTAGAGCAGATTGGGGGTAGTGATGAACCACGGTAAACATGTAGAGCAGATTGGGGGTAGTGATGAACCACGGTATACACGTGTAGAGCAGACTGGTGGTGGTGATGAACCACGGTAAACACGTTTAGAGCAGACTGGGGGTAGTGATGAACCACGGTATACACGGGTAGAGCGGACTGGGGGTAGTCATGAACCACGGTAAACACGTAGAGCGGACTGGGGGTAGTGATGAACCACGGTAAATGTGTAGAGCAGATTGGGGGTAGTGATGAACCACGGTAAACGTGT
The DNA here is from genome assembly GCF_036971445.1 of Narcine bancroftii. NCBI lineage: Eukaryota > Metazoa > Chordata > Chondrichthyes > Torpediniformes > Narcinidae > Narcine > Narcine bancroftii. Next base: position 1,436,086 of record NC_091471.1, on the reverse strand, counting down.
AGAGCGGACTGGGGGTAGTCATGAACCACGGTAAACACGTAGAGCGGACTGGGGGTGGTGATGAACCACGGTAAATGTGTAGAGCAGATTGGGGGTAGTGATGAACCACGGTAAACGTGTAGAGCGGACTGGGGGTAGTCATGAACCACGGTAAACACGTAGAGCGGACTGGGGGTAGTGATGAACCACGGTAAACACGTGTAGAGCAGATTGGGGATAGTGATGAACCACGGAAAACATGTAGAGCAGATTGGGGGTAGTGATCAACCACGGTAAACGTGTAGAGCGTACTGGGGGTAGTCATGAACCACGGTAAACGTGTAGAACAGACTGGGGGTAGTGATGAACCACGGTAAACGCGTAGAGCAGATTGGGGGTAGTGATGAACCACGGTAAACATGTAGAGCAGATTGGGGGTAGTGATGAACCACGGTAAACATGTAGAGCAGATTGGGGGTAGTGATGAACCACGGTAAACGTGTAGAGCAGACTGGGGGTAGTGATGAACCACGGTAAACACGTGTAGAGCAGACTGGGGGTAGTGATGAACCACGGTAAACGTGTAGAACAGACTGGGGGTAGTGATGAACCACGGTAAACAAGTGTAGAAAAGACTGGGGGTAGTGATGAACCACGGTTAACGTGTAGAGCAGACTGGGGGTAGTGATGAACCACGGTTAACGTGTAGAACAGACTGGGGGTAGTGATGAACCACGGTAAACAAGTGTAGAAAAGACTGGGGGTAGTGGTGAACCACGGTAAACGTGTAGAGCAGACTGGGGGTGGTGATGAACCACGGTATACACGTGTAGAGCAGACTGGGGGTGGTGATGAACCACTGTAAACACGTGTAGAGCAGACTGGGGGTAGTGATGAACCACGGTAAACGTGTAGAACAGACTGGGGGTAGTGATGAACCACGGTAAACAAGTGTAGAGCAGACTGGGGGTAGTGATGAACCACGGTTAACGTGTTGAACAGACTGGGGGTAGTGATGAACAACGGTAAACACGTGTAGAACAGACTGGGGGTAATGGTGATCCACAGTAAACATGTGTAGAGCAGACTGGGGGTAGTGGTGAACCATGGTAAACGTGTAGAACAGACTGGGGGTAGTGATGAACAACGGTAAACGTGTAGAGCAGACTGGGGGTAGTGATGAACCACGGTAAACGTGTAGAACAGACTGGGGGTAGTTATGAACCACGGTAAATGTGTAGAACAGACTGGGGGTAATGGTGAACCACGGTAAACGTGTAGAGCGGACTGGGGGTAGTGATGAACCACGGTAAACTTGTAGAACAGACTGGGGGTAGTGATAAACCACGGTAAACACGTGTAGAGCAGATTGGGGGTAGTGATGAACCACGGAAAACATGTAGAGCAGATTGGGGGTAGTGATCAACCACGGTAAACTCGTAGAGCAGATTGGGGATAGTGATCAACCACGGTAAACGTGTAGAGCGGACTGGGGGTAGTCATGAACCACGGTAAACGTGTAGAACAGACTGGGGGTAGTGATGAACCACGGTAAACGTGTAGAGCAGATTGGGGGTAGTGATGAACCACGGTAAACATGTAGAGCAGATTGGGGGTAGTGATGAACCATGGTAAACGTGTAGAGCAGATTGGGGGTAGTGATGAACCACCGTAAACAGGTGTAGAGCAGACTGAGGGTAATGGTGATCCACAGTAAACATGTGTAGAGCAGATTGGGGGTGGTGATGAACCACGGTAAACACGTGTAGAGCAGACTGGGGGTAGTGATGAACCACGGTAAACACGTGTAAAACAGACTGGGGGTAGTGATGAACCACGGTAAACACGTGTAGAGCAGACTGGGGGTAGTGATGAACCACGGTAAACACGTGTAGAGCAGACTGGGGGTAGTGATGAACCACGGTAAACACGTGTAGAACAGACTGGGGGTAGTGATGAACCACGGTAAACGTGTAGAACAGACTGGGGGTAGTGATGAACCACGGTAAACGTGTAGAGCAGATTGGGGGTAGTGATGAACCACCGTAAACAGGTGTAGAGCAGACTGAGGGTAATGGTGATCCACAGTAAACATGTGTAGAGCAGATTGGGGGTGGTGATGAACCACGGTAAACACGTGTAGAGCAGACTGGGGGTAGTGATGAACCACGGTAAACACGTGTAAAACAGACTGGGGGTAGTGATGAACCACGGTAAACACGTGTAGAGCAGACTGGGGGTAGTGATGAACCACGGTAAACACGTGTAGAGCAGACTGGGGGTAGTGATGAACCACGGTAAACACGTGTAGAACAGACTGGGGGTAGTGATGAACCACAGTAAACGTGTAGAACAGACTGGGGGTAGTGATGAACCACGGTAAACGTGTAGAACAGACTGGGGGTAGTGATGAACCACGGTAAACGTGTAGAGCAGACTGGGGGTAGTGATGAACCACGGTAAAGGTGTAGAGCAGATTGGGGGTAGTGATGAACACCGGTAAACGTGTAGAACAGATTGGGGGTAGTGATGAACCACGGTAAACGTGTAGAGCAGATTGGGGGTAGTGATGAACCACGGTAAACATGTAGAGCAGACTGGGGGTATTGATGAACCACGGTATACACGTGTAGAGCAGACTGGGGGTGGTGATGAACCACGGTAAACACGTGTAGAGCAGACTGGGGGTATTGATGAACCACGGTAAACACGTGTAGAGCAGATTGGGGGTAGTGATGAACCACGGTAAACGCGTAGAACAGACTGGGGGTAGTGATGAACAACGGTAAACGTGTAGAACAGACTGGGGGTAGTGGTGACCCACGGTAAACGTGTAGATCAGACTGGGTGTAGTGATGAACCACGGTAAACAAGTGTAGAACAGACTGGGGGTAGTGATGAACCACGTTAAACGTGTAGAGCAGACTTGCGGTAGTGATGAACCACGGTAAACATGTGTAGAGCAGACTGGGGGTAGTGATTAACCACGGTAAACATGTAGAGCAGATTGGGGGTAGTGATTAACCACAGTAAACATGTAGAGCAGATTGGGGGTAGTGATTAACCACGGTAAACATGTAGAGCAGATTGGGGGTAGTGATGAACCACGGTAAACATGTAGAGCAGATTGGGGGTAGTGATGAACCACGGTCAACTTGTAGAGCAGACTGGGGGTAGTGATGAACCACGGTATACACGTGTAGAGCAGACTGGGGGTAGTGATTAACCACGGTAAACATGTAGAGCAGATTGGGGGTAGTGATTAACCACGGTAAACATGTAGAGCAGATTGGGGGTAGTGATTAACCACGGTAAACATGTAGAGCAGATTGGGGGTAGTGATGAACCACGGTAAACATGTAGAGCAGATTGGGGGTAGTGATGAACCACGGTATACACGTGTAGAGCAGACTGGTGGTGGTGATGAACCACGGTAAACACGTTTAGAGCAGACTGGGGGTAGTGATGAACCACGGTATACACGTGTAGAGCGGACTGCGGGTAGTCATGAACCACGGTAAACACGTAGAGCGGACTGGGGGTAGTGATGAACCACGGTAAATGTGTAGAGCAGATTGGGGGTAGTGATGAACCACGGTAAACGTGTAGAGCGGACTGGGGGTAGTCATGAACCACGGTAAACACGTAGAGCGGACTGGGGGTGGTGATGAACCACGGTAAATGTGTAGAGCAGATTGGGGGTAGTGATGAACCACGGTAAACGTGTAGAGCGGACTGGGGGTAGTCATGAACCACGGTAAACACGTAGAGCGGACTGGGGGTAGTGATGAACGACGGTAAACACGTGTAGAGCAGATTGGGGATAGTGATGAACCACGGAAAACATGTAGAGCAGATTGGGGGTAGTGATCAACCACGGTAAACGTGTAGAGCGTACTGGGGGTAGTCATGAACCACGGTAAACGTGTAGAACAGACTGGGGGTAGTGATGAACCACGGTAAACGCGTAGAGCAGATTGGGGGTAGTGATGAACCACGGTAAACATGTAGAGCAGATTGGGGGTAGTGATGAACCACGGTAAACATGTAGAGCAGATTGGGGGTAGTGATGAACCACGGTAAACGTGTAGAGCAGACTGGGGGTAGTGATGAACCACGGTAAACACGTGTAGAGCAGACTGGGGGTAGTGATGAACCACGGTAAACGTGTAGAACAGACTGGGGGTAGTGATGAACCACGGTAAACAAGTGTAGAAAAGACTGGGGGTAGTGATGAACCACGGTTAACGTGTAGAGCAGACTGGGGGTAGTGATGAACCACGGTTAACGTGTAGAACAGACTGGGGGTAGTGATGAACCACGGTAAACAAGTGTAGAAAAGACTGGGGGTAGTGGTGAACCACGGTAAACGTGTAGAGCAGACTGGGGGTGGTGATGAACCACGGTATACACGTGTAGAGCAGACTGGGGGTGGTGATGAACCACTGTAAACACGTGTAGAGCAGACTGGGGGTAGTGATGAACCACGGTAAACGTGTAGAACAGACTGGGGGTAGTGATGAACCACGGTAAACAAGTGTAGAGCAGACTGGGGGTAGTGATGAACCACGGTTAACGTGTTGAACAGACTGGGGGTAGTGATGAACAACGGTAAACACGTGTAGAACAGACTGGGGGTAATGGTGATCCACAGTAAACATGTGTAGAGCAGACTGGGGGTAGTGGTGAACCATGGTAAACGTGTAGAACAGACTGGGGGTAGTGATGAACAACGGTAAACGTGTAGAGCAGACTGGGGATAGTGATGAACCACGGTAAACGTGTAGAACAGACTGGGGGTAGTTATGAACCACGGTAAATGTGTAGAACAGACTGGGGGTAATGGTGAACCACGGTAAACGTGTAGAGCGGACTGGGGGTAGTGATGAACCACGGTAAACTTGTAGAACAGACTGGGGGTAGTGATAAACCACGGTAAACACGTGTAGAGCAGATTGGGGGTAGTGATGAACCACGGAAAACATGTAGAGCAGATTGGGGGTAGTGATCAACCACGGTAAACTCGTAGAGCAGATTGGGGATAGTGATCAACCACGGTAAACGTGTAGAGCGGACTGGGGGTAGTCATGAACCACGGTAAACGTGTAGAACAGACTGGGGGTAGTGATGAACCACGGTAAACGTGTAGAGCAGATTGGGGGTAGTGATGAACCACGGTAAACATGTAGAGCAGATTGGGGGTAGTGATGAACCACGGTAAACGTGTAGAGCAGATTGGGGGTAGTGATGAACCACCGTAAACAGGTGTAGAGCAGACTGAGGGTAATGGTGATCCACAGTAAACATGTGTAGAGCAGATTGGGGGTGGTGATGAACCACGGTAAACACGTGTAGAGCAGACTGGGGGTAGTGATGAACCACGGTAAACACGTGTAAAACAGACTGGGGGTAGTGATGAACCACGGTAAACATGTAGAGCAGATTGGGGGTAGTGATGAACCACGGTAAACGTGTAGAGCAGACTGGGGGTAGTGATGAACCACGGTAAACACGTGTAGAGCAGACTGGGGGTAGTGATGAACCACGGTAAACGTGTAGAACAGACTGGGGGTAGTGATGAACCACGGTAAACGTATAGAACAGACTTGGGGTAGTGATGAACCACGGTAAACGTATAGAACAGACTGGGGGTAGTGATGAACCACGGTAAACACGTGTAGAGCAGACTGGGGGTAGTGATGAACCACGGTAAACACGTGTAGAGCAGACTGGGGGTAGTGATGAACCACGGTAAACACGTGTAGAACAGACTGGGGGTAGTGATGAACCACGGTAAACGTGTAGAACAGACTGGGGGTAGTGATGAACCACGGTAAACGTGTAGAGCAGACTGGGGGTAGTGATGAACCACGGTAAACACGTGTAGAGCAGACTGGGGGTAGTGATGAACCACGGTAAACACGTGTAGAACAGACTGGGGGTAGTGATGAACCACAGTAAACGTGTAGAACAGACTGGGGGTAGTGATGAACCACGGTAAACGTGTAGAACAGACTGGGGGTAGTGATGAACCACGGTAAACGTGTAGAGCAGACTGGGGGTAGTGATGAACCACGGTAAAGGTGTAGAGCAGATTGGGGGTAGTGATGAACACCGGTAAACGTGTAGAACAGATTGGGGGTATTGATGAACCACGGTAAACGTGTTGAACAGACTGGGGGTAGTGATGAACCACGGTAAACGTGTTGAACAGACTGGGGGTAGTGATGAACACCGGTAAACGTGTAGAACAGATTGGGGGTATTGATGAACGTCGGTAAACGTGTAGAAGGGACTGGGGGTAGTGATGAACCACGGTAAACACGTGTAGAGCAGACTGGGGTTAGTGATGAACCACGGTAAATGTGTAGAGCATACTGGGGGTAGCAATGAACCACGGTAAATGTGGAGAGCAGAATGGGGCTAGTGATGAACCACGGTAAACGTGTAGAGCAGACTGGGGGTAGTGATGAACACCGGTATACATGTAGAGCAGACTGGGGGTAGCAATGAACCACGGTAAATGTGGAGAGCAGACCGGGGGTAGTGATGGACCCCAGTAAACGTGTAGAGCACACTGGGGGTATTGGTGAACCACGGTAAATGTGTAGAGCAGACTGGGGGTAGTGATGAACAACGGTAAATGTGTAGAACGGTCTGGGGGTAGTGATGAACCACGGTAAACATGTAGAGCAGACTGGGGGTAGTGATGAACCACGGTAAACAGGTGTAGAACAGACTGGGGGTAATGGTGATCCACGGTAAACATGTGTAGAGCAGACTGGGGGTAGTGATGAACCACGGTAAACGTGTAGAGCAGACAGGGGGTAGTGTTGAACCACGGTAAACGTGTAGAGCAGACTGGGGGTGGTGATGAACCACAGTAAACACGTGTAGAACAGACTGGGGGTTGTGATGAACCACGGTAAACGTGTAGAGCAGAATGCGGGTAGCGATGAACCACGGTAAACGTGTAGAGCAGACTGGGGGTGGTGATGAACCACGGTAAACACGTGTAGAGCAGACTGGGGTTAGTGATGAACCACGGTAAATGTGTAGAACAGACTGGGGGTAGCGATGAACACGGTAAACGTGTAGAACGGACTGGGGTTAGTGATGAACCATGGTAAACGTGTAGAGCAGACTGGGGGTAGTGATGAACCACGATAAACGTGTAGAACAGACTGGGGGTAGTGATGAACCACGGTAAACTTGTAGAGCAGACAGGGAGTAGTGATGAACCACGGTAAACGTGTAGAGCAGACGGGGTAGTGGTGAACAATGATAAATGTGTAGAGCAGACTTGGGGCAGTGGTGAACCTCGGTAAACGTGTCGAGCAGACTGGGGGTAGTGATGAACCACGGTAAACGTGTAGAGCAGACGGGGTAGTGGTGAACAATGATAAATGTGTAGAGCAGACTTGGGGCAGTGGTGAACCTCGGTAAATGTGTAGAGCAGACTGGGGGTAGTGATGAACCACGGTAAATGTGTAGAACAGACTGGGGGTAGTGATGAACCACGGTAAATGTGTAGAACAGACTGGGGGTAGTGATGAACCACGGTAAACACGTGTAGAGCAGACTGGGGGTAGTGATGAACCACGGTAAACGTGTAGAACAGACTGGGGGTAGTGATGAACCACGGTAAACGTGTAGGGTAAACTGTGAGTAGTGATGAACCACGGTAAACGTGTAGAACAGACTGGGGTTAGTGATCAACCACGGTAAACGTGTTGAACAGACTGGGGGTTGTGATGAACCACGGTAAACGTGTAGAGCAGACTGGGGGTAGCGATGAACCACTGTAAACGTGTAGACCAGACTGGGGGTTGTGATGAACAACGTTAAACGTGTAGAATGGACTGGGGGTAGTGATGAACCACGGTAAATGTGTAGAACAGACTGGGGGTCGCGATGAACCACGGTAAATGTGTAGAACAGACTGGGGGTAGTGATGAACCACGGTAAATGTGTAGAGCAGACTGGGGGTAGTGATGAACCACGGTAAACGTGTAGAACAGACTGGGGGTAGTTATGAACCACGGTAAATGTGTAGAACAGACTGGGGGTAATGGTGAACCACGGTAAACGTGTAGAGCGGACTGGGGGTAGTGATGAACCACGGTAAACTTGTAGAACAGACTGGGGGTAGTGATAAACCACGGTAAACACGTGTAGAGCAGATTGGGGGTAGTGATGAACCACGGAAAACATGTAGAGCAGATTGGGGGTAGTGATCAACCACGGTAAACTCGTAGAGCAGATTGGGGATAGTGATCAACCACGGTAAACGTGTAGAGCGGACTGGGGGTAGTCATGAACCACGGTAAACGTGTAGAACAGACTGGGGGTAGTGATGAACCACGGTAAACGTGTAGAGCAGATTGGGGGTAGTGATGAACCACGGTAAACATGTAGAGCAGATTGGGGGTAGTGATGAACCACGGTAAACGTGTAGAGCAGATTGGGGGTAGTGATGAACCACCGTAAACAGGTGTAGAGCAGACTGAGGGTAATGGTGATCCACAGTAAACATGTGTAGAGCAGATTGGGGGTGGTGATGAACCACGGTAAACACGTGTAGAGCAGACTGGGGGTAGTGATGAACCACGGTAAACACGTGTAAAACAGACTGGGGGTAGTGATGAACCACGGTAAACACGTGTAGAGCAGACTGGGGGTAGTGATGAACCACGGTAAACACGTGTAGAGCAGACTGGGGGTAGTGATGAACCACGGTAAACACGTGTAGAACAGACTGGGGGTAGTGATGAACCACGGTAAACGTGTAGAACAGACTGGGGGTAGTGATGAACCACGGTAAACGTGTAGAGCAGACTGGGGGTAGTGATGAACCACGGTAAACACGTGTAGAGCAGACTGGGGGTAGTGATGAACCACGGTAAACACGTGTAGAACAGACTGGGGGTAGTGATGAACCACAGTAAACGTGTAGAACAGACTGGGGGTAGTGATGAACCACGGTAAACGTGTAGAACAGACTGGGGGTAGTGATGAACCACGGTAAACGTGTAGAGCAGACTGGGGGTAGTGATGAACCACGGTAAAGGTGTAGAGCAGATTGGGGGTGGTGATGAACACCGGTAAACGTGTAGAACAGATTGGGGGTATTGATGAACCACGGTAAACGTGTTGAACAGACTGGGGGTAGTGATGAACCACGGTAAACGTGTTGAACAGACTGGGGGTAGTGATGAACACCGGTAAACGTGTAGAACAGATTGGGGGTATTGATGAACGTCGGTAAACGTGTAGAAGGGACTGGGGGTAGTGATGAACCACGGTAAACACGTGTAGAGCAGACTGGGGTTAGTGATGAACCACGGTAAATGTGTAGAGCATACTGGGGGTAGCAATGAACCACGGTAAATGTGGAGAGCAGAATGGGGCTAGTGATGAACCACGGTAAACGTGTAGAGCAGACTGGGGGTAGTGATGAACACCGGTATACATGTAGAGCAGACTGGGGGTAGCAATGAACCACGGTAAATGTGGAGAGCAGACCGGGGGTAGTGATGGACCCCAGTAAACGTGTAGAGCACACTGGGGGTATTGGTGAACCACGGTAAATGTGTAGAGCAGACTGGGGGTAGTGATGAACAACGGTAAATGTGTAGAACGGTCTGGGGGTAGTGATGAACCACGGTAAACATGTAGAGCAGACTGGGGGTAGTGATGAACCACGGTAAACAGGTGTAGAACAGACTGGGGGTAATGGTGATCCACGGTAAACATGTGTAGAGCAGACTGGGGGTAGTGATGAACCACGGTAAACGTGTAGAGCAGACAGGGGGTAGTGTTGAACCACGGTAAACGTGTAGAGCAGACTGGGGGTGGTGATGAACCACAGTAAACACGTGTAGAACAGACTGGGGGTAGTGATGAACCACGGTAAACGTGTAGAGCAGAATGCGGGTAGCGATGAACCACGGTAAACGTGTAGAGCAGACTGGGGGTGGTGATGAACCACGGTAAACACGTGTAGAGCAGACTGGGGTAAGTGATGAACCACGGTAAATGTGTAGAACAGACTGGGGGTAGCGATGAACACGGTAAACGTGTAGAACGGACTGGGGTTAGTGATGAACCATGGTAAACGTGTAGAGCAGACTGGGGGTAGTGATGAACCACGATAAACGTGTAGAACAGACTGGGGGTAGTGATGAACCACGGTAAACTTGTAGAGCAGACAGGGAGTAGTGATGAACCACGGTAAACGTGTAGAGCAGACGGGGTAGTGGTGAACAATGATAAATGTGTAGAGCAGACTTGGGGCAGTGGTGAACCTCGGTAAACGTGTCGAGCAGACTGGGGGTAGTGATGAACCACGGTAAACGTGTAGAGCAGACGGGGTAGTGGTGAACAATGATAAATGTGTAGAGCAGACTTGGGGCAGTGGTGAACCTCGGTAAATGTGTAGAGCAGACTGGGGGTAGTGATGAACCACGGTAAATGTGTAGAACAGACTGGGGGTAGTGATGAACCACGGTAAATGTGTAGAACAGACTGTGGGTAGTGATGAACCACGGTAAACACGTGTAGAGCAGACTGGGGGTAGTGATGAACCACGGTAAACGTGTAGAACAGACTGGGGGTAGTGATGAACCACGGTAAACGTGTAGGGTAAACTGTGAGTAGTGATGAACCACGGTAAACGTGTAGAACAGACTGGGGTTAGTGATCAACCACGGTAAACGTGTTGAACAGACTGGGGGTTGTGATGAACCACGGTAAACGTGTAGAGCAGACTGGGGGTAGCGATGAACCACTGTAAACGTGTAGACCAGACTGGGGGTTGTGATGAACAACGTTAAACGTGTAGAATGGACTGGGGGTAGTGATGAACCACGGTAAATGTGTAGAACAGACTGGGGGTCGCGATGAACCACGGTAAATGTGTAGAACAGACTGGGGGTAGTGATGAACCACGGTAAATGTGTAGAACAGACTGGGGGTCGCGATGAACCACGGTAAATGTGTAGAACAGACTGGGGGTAGTGATGAACCACGGTAAACGTGTAGAGAAGACTGGGGATAGTGATGAACCACGGTAAACGTGTAGAACAGACTGGGGGTAGTGATGTACCACGGTAAACGTGTAGAACAGACTGGGGGTAGTGATGTACCACGGTAAACGTGTAGAGAAGTCTGGGGGTAGTGATGAACCACAGTAAACATGTAGAGCAGACTTTGGGAAGTGATGAACCACGGTAAACGCGTAGAGCGTACTGGGGGTAGTCATGAACCACGGTAAACGTGTAGAACAGACTGGGGGTAGTGATGAACCACAGTAAACATGTAGAGCAGACTTTGGGAAGTGATGAACCACGGTAAACGCGTAGAGCGTACTGGGGGTAGTCATGAACCACGGTAAACGTGTAGAACAGACTGGGGGTAGTGATGAACCACGGTAAACGTGTAGAGCAGATTGGGGGTAGTGATGAACCACGGTAAACAGGTGTAGAGCAGACTGGGGGTAGTGATGAACCACGGTATACACGTGTAGAGCAGACTGGGGGTGGTGATGAACCACGGTAAATGTGTAGAGAAGACTGGGGGTAGTGATGAACCACGGTAAATGTGTAGAACAGACTGGGGGTCGCGATGAACCACGGTAAATGTGTAGAACAGACTGGGGGTAGTGATGAACCACGGTAAAAGTGTAGAACAGACTGGGGGTAGTGATGAACCACGGTAAACGTGTAGAACAGACTGGGGGTAGTGATGTACCACGGTAAACGTGTAGAACAGACTGGGGGTAGTGATGTACCACGGTAAAAGTGTAGAGCCGACTGGGGGTAGTGATGAACCACGGTAAACACGTGTAGAACAGACTGGGGGTAGAGATGAACCACAGTAAACATGTAGAGCAGACTTTGGGAAGTGATGAACCACGGTAAACGCGTAGAGCGTACTGGGGGTAGTCATGAACCACGGTAAACGTGTAGAACAGACTGGGGGTAGAGATGAACCACAGTAAACATGTAGAGCAGACTTTGGGAAGTGATGAACCACGGTAAACGCGTAGAGCGTACTGGGGGTCGTCATGAACCACGGTAAACATGTAGAGCAGACTGGGGGTAGTGATGAACCACGGTATACACGTGTAGAGCAGACTGGGGGTGGTGATGAACCACGGTAAATGTGTAGAGCAGACTGGGGGTAGTGATGAACCACGGTTAACGTGTTGAACAGACTGGGGGTAGTGATGAACCACGGAAAACATGTAGAGCAGATTGGGGGTAGTAATCAACCACGGTAAACTCGTAGAGCGGACTGGGGGTAGTGATGAACCACGGTAAACACGTGTAGAGCAGATTGGGGATAGTGATGAACCACGGAAAACATGTAGAGCAGATTGGGGGTAGTGATCAACCATGGTAAACGTGTAGAGCGGACTGGGGGTAGTGATGAACCACGGTAAACGTGTAGAACAGACTGGGGGTAGTGATGAACCACGGTAAACGTGTAGAGCAGATTGGGGGTAGTGGTGAACCACGGTAAACATGTAGAGCAGATTGGGGGTAGTGATGAACCACGGTAAACTTGTAGAGCAGATTGGGGGTAGTGATGAACCACGGTAAACTTGTAGAGCAGACTGGGGGTAGTGGTGAACCACGGTAAACATGTAGAGCAGAATGGGGGTAGTGGTGAACCACGGTAAACTTGTAGAGCAGACTGGGGGTAGTGGTGAACCACGGTAAACATGTAGAGCAGAATGGGGGTAGTGGTGAACCACGGTAAACATGTAGAGCAGATTGGGGGTAGTGATGAACCACGGTAAACTTGTAGAGCAGACTGGGGGTAGTGATGAACCACGGTATACACGTGTAGAGCAGACTGGGGGTGGTGATGAACCACGGTAAACACGTGTAGAGCAGACTGGGGGTGGTGATGAACCACCGTAAACAGGTGTAGAGCAGACTGGTGGTAGTGGTGAACCACGGTAAACGTGTAGAACAGACTGGGGGTAGTGATGAACAACAGTAAACGTGTAGAACAGACTGGGGGTAGTGATGAACCACGGTAAACATGTAGAGCAGATTGGGGGTAGTGATGAACCACGGTAAATGTGTATTGCATACTGGGGGTAGTGATGAACCACAGTAAACGTGTAGAGCAGACTGGGGGTAGTGATGAACACCGGTAAACATGTAGAGCAGACTGGGGGTAGCAATGAACCACGGTAAATGTGGAGAGCAGAATGGGGCTAGTGATGAACCACGGTAAACGTGTAGAGCAGACTGGGGGTAGTGATGAACACCGGTATACATGTAGAGCAGACTGGGGGTAGCAATGAACCACGGTAAATGTGGAGAGCAGAATGGGGCTAGTGATGAACCACGGTAAACGTGTAGAGCAGACCGGGGGTAGTGATGGACCCCAGTAAACGTGTAGAGCACACTGGGGGTATTGGTGAACCACGGTAAATGTGTAGAGCAGACTGGGGGTAGTGATGAACAACGGTAAATGTGTAGAACGGTCTGGGGGTCGTGATGAACCACGGTAAACATGTAGAGCAGACTGGGGGTAGTGATGAACCACGGTAAACAGGTGTAGAACAGACTGGGGGTAATGGTGATCCACGGTAAACATGTGTAGAGCAGACTGGGGGTAGTGATGAACCACGGTAAACGTGTAGAGCAGACAGGGGGTAGTGTTGAACCACGGTAAACGTGTAGAGCAGACTGGGGGTGGTGATGAACCACAGTAAACACGTGTAGAACAGACTGGGGGTAGTGATGAACCACGGTAAACGTGTAGAGCAGAATGCGGGTAGCGATGAACCACGGTAAACGTGTAGACCAGACTGGGGGTTGTGATTAACAACGGTAAACGTATAGAACGGACTGGGGGTAGTGATGAACCACGGTAAACACGTGTAGAGCAGACTGGGGTTAGTGATGAACCACGGTAAATGTGTAGAGCAGACTGGGGGTAGTGATGAACCACGGTAAATGTGTAGAACAGACTGGGGGTAGCGATGAACACGGTAAACGTGTAGAACGGACTGGGGTTAGTGATGAACCATGGTAAACGTGTAGAGCAGACTGGGGGTAGTGATGAACCACGGTAAACGTGTAGAACAGACTGGGGGTAGTGATGAACCACGGTAAACGTGTAGAACAGACTGGGGGTAGTGATGAACCACGATAAACGTGTAGAACAGACTGGGGGTAGTGATGAACCACGGTAAACGTGTAGAGCAGACGGGGTAGTGGTGAACAATGATAAATGTGTAGAGCAGACTGGGGGTAGTGATGAACCACGGTAAACACGTGTAGAGCAGACTGGGGGTAGTGATGAACCACGGTAAACACGTGTAGAGCAGACTGGGGGTAGTGATGAACCACGGTAAATGTGTAGAGCAGACTGGGGGTAGTGACGAACCATGGTAAACGTGTAGAACAGACTGGGGGTAGTGATGAACCACGGTAAACGTGTAGAACAGACTGGGGTTAGTGATCAACCACGGTAAACGTGTTGAACAGACTGGGGGTAGCGATGAACCACTGTAAACGTGTAGACCAGACTGGGGGTTGTGATGAACAACGTTAAACGTGTAGAATGGACTGGGGGTAGTGATGAACCACGGTAAATGTGTAGAACAGACTGGGGGTCGCGATGAACCACGGTAAATGTGTAGAACAGACTGGGGGTAGTGATGAACCACGGTAAATGTGTAGAACAGACTGGGGGTCGCGATGAACCACGGTAAACGTGTAGAACGGACTGGGGTTAGTGATGAACCACGGTAAACGTGTAGAACAGACTGGGGGTAGTGATGTACCACGGTAAACGTGTAGAACAGACTGGGGGTAGTGATGTACCACGGTAAACGTGTAGAGAAGACTGGGGGTAGTGATGAACCACGGTAAAAGTGTAGATCAGACTGGGGGTAGTGATGTACCACGGTAAACGTGTAGAGAAGACTGGGGGTAGTGATGAACCACGGTAAACGTGTAGAACAGACTGGGGGTAGTGATGTACCACGGTAAACGTGTAGAACAGACTGGGGGTAGTGATGTACCACGGTAAACGTGTAGAGAAGACTGGGGGTAGTGATGAACCACGGTAAAAGTGTAGATCAGACTGGGGGTAGTGATGTACCACGGTAAACGTGTAGAGAAGACTGGGGGTAGTGATGAACCACGGTAAACGTGTAGAACAGACTGGGGGTAGAGATGAACCACAGTAAACATGTAGAGCAGACTTTGGGAAGTGATGAACCACGGTAAACGCGTAGAGCGTACTGGGGGTAGTCATGAACCACGGTAAACGTGTAGAACAGACTGGGGGTAGTGATGAACCACGGTAAACGTGTAGAGCAGATTGGGGGTAGTGATGAACCACGGTAAACATGTGTAGAGCAGACTGGGGGTAGTGATGAACCACGGTAAACATGTAGAGCAGATTGGGGGTAGTGATGAACCACGGTTAACGTGTTGAACAGACTGGGGGTAGTGATGAACCACGGTAAACACGTGTAGAGCAGATTGGGGGTAGTGATGAACCACGGAAAACATGTAGAGCAGATTGGGGGTAGTGATGAACCACGGTAAACACGTGTAGAGCAGACTGGGGGTAGTGATGAACCACGGTAAACGTGTAGAGCAGACTGGGGGTAGTGATGAACCACGGTAAACACGTGTAGAGCAGACTGGGGGTAGTGATGAACCACGGTAAACACGTGTAGAGCAGACTGGGGGTAGTGATGAACCACGGTAAACGCGTAGAACAGACTGGGGGTAGTGATGAACCACGGTAAACGTGTAGAGCAGACTGGGGGTAGTGATGAACCACGGTATACACGTGTAGAGCAGACTGGGGGTAGTGATGAACCACGGTAAACGTGTAGAGCAGACTGGGGGTAGTGATGAACCACGGTAAACACGTGTAGAGCAGACTGGGGGTAGTGATGAACCACGGTAAACGCGTAGAACAGACTGGGGGTAGTGATGAACCACGGTAAACGTGTAGAGCAGACTGGGGGTAGTGATGAACCACGGTATACACGTGTAGAGCAGACTGGGGGTAGTCATGAACCACGGTAAACTTGTAGAGCAGATTGGGGGTAGTGATGAACCACGGTATACACGTGTAGAGCAGACTGGGCGTAGTGATGTACCACGGTAAACGTGTAGAACAGACTGGGGGTAGTGATGAACAACGGTAAACGTGTAGAACAGACTGGGGGTAGTGATGAACCACGGTAAACGTGTAGAACAGACTGGGGGTAGTGATGAACAACGGTAAACGTGTAGAACAGACTGGGGGTAGTGCTGAACCACGGTAAACAAGTGTAGAGCAGACTGGGGGTAGTGATGAACCACGGTTAACGTGTTGAACAGACTGGGGGTAGTGATGAACCACGGTAAACACGTGTAGAGCAGATTGGGGGTAGTGATGAACCACGGAAAACATGTAGAGCAGATTGGGGGTAGTAATCAACCACGGTAAACTCGTAGAGCGGACTGGGGGTAGTGATGAACCACGGTAAACACGTGTAGAGCAGATTGGGGATAGTGATGAACCACGGAAAACATGTAGAGCAGATTGGGGGTAGTGATCAACCACGGTAAACGTGTAGAGCGGACTGGGGGTAGTGATGAACCACGGTAAACGTGTAGAGCAGATTGGGGGTAGTGATGAACCACGGTAAACGTGTAGAGCAGAATGGGGGTAGTGATGAACCACGGTATACACGTGTAGAGCAGACTGGGGGTGGTGATGAACCACTGTAAACACGTGTAGAGCAGACTGGGGGTGGTGATGAACCACTGTAAACACGTGTAGAGCAGATTGGGGGTAGTGATGAACCACGGTAAACGCGTAGAGCAGATTGGGGGTAGTGATGAACCACGGTAAACTTGTAGAGCAGAATGGGGGTAGTGATGAACCACGGTTAACGTGTTGAACAGACTGGGGGTAGTGATGAACCACGGTAAACACGTGTAGAACAGACTGGGGGTAGTGATGAACCACGGTAAACGTGTAGAGCAGACTGGGGGTAGTGATGAACCACGGTAAACACGTGTAGAACAGACTGGGGGTAGTGATGAACCACGGTAAACGTGTAGAACAGACTCGGGGTAGTGATGAACCACAGTAAACGTGTAGAACAGACTGGGGGTAGTGATGAACCACGGTAAACGTGTAGAACAGATTGGGGGTATTGATGAACGTCGGTAAACGTGTAGAAGGGACTGGGGGTAGTGATGAACCACGGTAAACACGTGTAGAGCAGACTGGGGTTAGTGATGAACCACGGTAAACAAGTGTAGAGCAGACTGGGGGTAGCGATGAACCACGGTAAATGTGGAGAGCAGAATGGGGCTAGTGATGAACCACGGTAAACGTGTAGAGCAGACTGGGGGTAGTGATGAACACCGGTAAATGTGGAGAGCAGAATGGGGCTAGTGATGAACCACGGTAAACGTGTAGAGCAGACCGGGGGTAGTGATGGACCCCAGTAAACGTGTAGAGCACACTGGGGGTAGTGATGAACAACGGTAAATGTGTAGAACGGTCTGGGGGTCGTGATGAACCACGGTAAACATGTAGAGCAGACTGGGGGTAGTGATGAACCACAGTAAACACGTGTAGAACAGACTGGGGGTAGTGATGAACCACGGTAAATGTGGAGAGCAGAATGGGGCTAGTGATGAACCACGGTAAACGTGTAGAGCAGACCGGGGGTAGTGATGGACCCCAGTAAACGTGTAGAGCACACTGGGGGTATTGGTGAACCACGGTAAATGTGTAGAGCAGACTGGGGGTAGTGATGAACAACGGTAAATGTGTAGAACGGTCTGGGGGTCGTGATGAACCACGGTAAACGTGTAGAGCAGACAGGGGGTAGTGTTGAACCACGGTAAACGTGTAGAGCAGACTGGGGGTGGTGATGAACCACAGTAAACACGTGTAGAACAGACTGGGGGTTGTGATGAACCACGGTAAACGTGTAGAGCAGAATGCGGGTAGCGATGAACCACGGTAAACGTGTAGACCAGACTGGGGGTTGTGATTAACAACGGTAAACGTATAGAACGGACTGGGGGTAGTGATGAACCACGGTAAACACGTGTAGAGCAGACTGGGGTTAGTGATGAACCACGGTAAATGTGTAGAGCAGATTGTGGGTAGTGATGAACCACGGTAAATGTGTAGAACAGACTGGGGGTAGTGATGAACAACGGTAAATGTGTAGAACGGTCTGGGGGTCGTGATGAACCACGGTAAACGTGTAGAGCAGACAGGGGGTAGTGTTGAACCACGGTAAACGTGTAGAGCAGACTGGGGGTGGTGATGAACCACAGTAAACACGTGTAGAACAGACTGGGGGTTGTGATGAACCACGGTAAACGTGTAGAGCAGAATGCGGGTAGCGATGAACCACGGCAAACGTGTAGACCAGACTGGGGGTTGTGATTAACAACGGTAAACGTATAGAACGGACTGGGGGTAGTGATGAACCACGGTAAACACGTGTAGAGCAGACTGGGGTTAGTGATGAACCACGGTAAATGTGTAGAGCAGATTGGGGGTAGTGATGAACCACGGTAAACGTGTAGAACGGACTGGGGTTAGTGATGAACCATGGTAAACGTGTAGAGCAGACTGGGGGTAGTGATGAACCACGGTAAACGTGTAGAGCAGACGGGGTAGTGGTGAACAATGATAAATGTGTAGAGCAGACTTGGGGCAGTGGTGAACCTCGGTAAACGTGTCGAGCAGACTGGGGGTAGTGACGAACCACGGTAAACGTGTAGGGCAAACTGTGAGTAGTGATGAACCACGGTAAACGTGTAGAACAGACTGGGGTTAGTGATCAACCACGGTAAACGTGTTGAACAGACTGGGGGTTGTGATGAACCACGGTAAACGTGTAGAACAGGCTGGGGGTAGTGATGAACCACGGTAAACGTGTAGAACAGACTGGGGGTAGTGATGAACCACGGTAAACGTGTAGGGCAAACTGTGAGTAGTGATGAACCACGGTAAACGTGTAGAACAGACTGGGGTTAGTGATCAACCACGGTAAACGTGTTGAATAGACTGGGGGTTGTGATGAACCACGGTAAACGTGTAGAGCAGACTGGGGGTAGCGATGAACCACTGTAAACGTGTAGACCAGACTGGGGGTTGTGATGAACAACGTTAAACGTGTAGAATGGACTGGGGGTAGTGATGAACCACGGTAAATGTGTAGAACAGACTGGGGGTCGCGATGAACCACGGTAAACGTGTAGAACGGACTGGGGGTAGTGATGAACCACGGTAAACGTGTAGAACAGACTGGGGGTAGTGATGTACCACGGTAAAAGTGTAGATCAGACTGGGGGTAGTGATGAACCACGGTAAAAGTGTAGAGCCGACTGGGGGTAGTGATGAACCACGGTAAAAGTGTAGAGCCGACTGGGGGTAGTGATGAACCACGGTAAACACGTGTAGAACAGACTGGGGGTAGAGATGAACCACAGTAAACATGTAGAGCAGACTTTGGGAAGTGATGAACCACGGCAAACATGTAGAGCAGACTGGGGGTAGTGGTGAACCACGGTAAACGTGTGGAGCAGACTGGGGGTAGTGTTGAATCACGGCAAACGTGTAGAACAGACTGGGGGTAGTGATGAACCACGGTAAACGTGTAGAACAGACTGGGGTTAGTGATGAACCACGGTAAACGTGTAGAACAGACTGGGGGTAGTAATGAACCACGGCTAAAATGTAGAGCAGACTGGGGTTCGTGATTATGCACAGTAAATGTGTAGAGCAGACTGGGGGTAGTGGTGAACCACGGTAAATGTGTAGAGCGGACAAATGTTTAGGGGAATGATGAAAAATCATGTTGAAACTTTTCAAATGTTGAAAGGCATGGACAGAGTAGATGTAGACTCTCCCACGGTGGAGAGGGCAAAAAGGCACAACAGCAGGATTGAAGGGTATTTACTTAAAACCGAGAATTGGTGGACTTTGTTCAGCCAGAAGGCAGTAAATCTAGGAATTTTGTTGCCTCAGATGTTTGTGAAGGCCAGGTCATTGGGTGAATTTAAGACAGAGGTTGGTGGGTTCTTGATTAGCCATGGCATCAGAGGTTATGGGGAGAAATGGGGTGCAATGAGGCAGCATGGAATCTTGGGGCTGAATTGGCCTGTTAAAGTGGTGAATGTCTAATTTTAAAAACAGACCGGGCAATGGGGCTGAGTGGGAGATTGGATCAGCACATGATTAAACAGTGGGGCAGACTCGATGTGCTAAATGGCCTATTTCTTCTCCTGTGTCTTGTGGTCTTGTAGAAGGACAAGGGGCAGAGTATTTTGGGAAGTGTCATCGCGTTTCTTGAAAAAGTGGGAATGAGATTATACGATTTCTGGAAGAATTTGCACATTACTCTGGGCTACGTGTCAGGGCCACTGGTCAAAGGTAACCATAACACAGGACAGGACGGGTCATGCCATTGTATAAACCTTCCTGACTTCACACTGGGGCAGGCAACAGCAGATGGACTTTGGGAGGAGCAGAGGGACCTTGGTGTGCTCTGGTGGGATTGGTGTGCTTGTGGTCAGAGTTAAATGACACGGCACGTTTGTTTGTTGGGCATGTCTGCTCTGTGGATTGTGTGCTTGTAGCGGTGGGTGTAATAATGTGTTTTGAGCTGTTCGGTGTGTGGAGGGTGTGTGTTGCCCTGGTCTGGCTGTTGCAGAGCAGTGGGTATTACGTTCCTGTCTGAGTGTCGGCTAACTTGCCCTGCTGTCCGTGTTGTCTTTGCGAGAGCTATGGGTGACACTGGGTGCTCACGTCTCACACACTGCTCCCTTTGGGTGTCTGGTCCTGAAGGAACTGGCTCACTACTAACCGAGATGCTGTTTTCTCTCTGTTTAATCTCTGGTTTGTCGGCCGATGCTGCTCTCTGTCGCCTCCTCTTCCTCCCACTGACTCCGCGAGACACAGCAGCCCGTCAGGCGCACCAAGGTGAGCAGAGGACACAGCAAGTCGGGTCTCCCTCTGCCCATCCCCATCCCCATCCCCGTCCCCCCCTCCCCCATTTCCAGGAACTACTCTGAGGCAGGGATCTGGGAGATGGTTTCTGCTTCTTTGTAGGCAACAGCTGAGGGAGCAGGTGGCTGGAGAATCGCTGATGTTTCTCGATTCAAGAGGGGTAAAGACACCCTAGTGAGCCTTCTGGCAGTGGGAGGGAAATCCTGGAAGACAAGATTTGTGTACGTGTGGAGAGTCAGCACAGAATTATGTAGGGTGGTCTTTCTCACCAATTTGACTGCTTTTTTGGGGCGATCAAGGAGGACAGGGCACCAGAGGTTGTGCACGTGGACTCTCACGTGGCACATGGCCAGTTGGTCCAGAAGGTGAACTGGCCAATTAGGCCCTAACATGGAGATGGGAACTGGAGGGTCATGGTGAAATGTGTGGCCAGTGATGTTACCGCAGGGATCTGTGGTGTAAGTGATGCCCAGTAACTGCTTGGATGTTAACAGAGGAGCAATGGTGAGCAAGTTTGTGGAGGACACATTAATCAGTGTGTCGTAGCAGGATAAAGAGCGGAGAGAGTTGGCCGGCAGTGTTAAATCCTGCGTGAGGGCCTGCAGTAAGTGGGAGGGTGCAGCGAGAGAATGGACTTCCATAGATCCTGAAGGCAGCATCACAGGCTAATAATATGGATTATCCAAGAGCAGCGTCTGAGGCTGGCAGTGTGCTATGATTGGGCCAAGAGATGCCAGGGCTGTAACGGGGGCTCATCCCAGTTGCAGAGATTGCTCAGCCTGTGGTCTCGGGGCTTGCATCAGCTTCCTCTTGGGAGATAAGTCAAACCTCAGAAACAGGGTGTCAGGAATCATGGGCTTTTGGGGAAAGGTGGGGACTGGGACTCCGTGCCCGACAGTGAAAGGTTGGTCAGCCTGTACTCACTGATGATGGAGGGGTCAGAACCCCGGGATACGGACCACCCATGGTTTCCGACGGTAGAAGGGTGGTCTGCCAGTGCTCACTGATGGTGGTGGTGTGGAGGTTGTAACCCTGGGGAACAGACCACTCATCGACCCCGACGATGGGAGAGTGGTTCATCCACCTCACTGATGATGGTGAGGAATTGGCGGACCCCCGAGGAACAAACCCCCACGGACCCTGATGGTGGGAGAGTGGTCTGTCTACGCTCATTGATGATGGTGTGGAGTTTGTGGGCCCCTGAGGAGCGGACCACTCATGTACCCCAACTGTGGGAGAGTGGTTCATTCACGCTCACTGATGGGGGTGGGGGGGAAATAGTGGACCCTCTGGGAAACAGACCAACCATGATCCCCCGAAGGTGGGAAAGTGGTCCGCTGGTGCACATAGGGAGGGAGGAATGGAAGACCACCCATACTCACCCATGGTGGTGGGGGATCCTTGGGGATGGGACTGCCTATAATCCATGACATTGGGAGGGTGCACTGTCCGCGCTTACCCACAGTGGGAGAGTTTACCCCTCAGCGTGATCCTGTGCAGGGTGGAAGCAGGCTGCAGAGCCATTTCCCAGGCAACACACACCAGTCCCTGATAGGGCAAACACAACATCATGGTCTGCACACAATACCAACCAGTTCAACGTGGGGGGGGGGAACAGGATCCCAATAGCTAGCATGGGCATGGTGGGCTGAAGGGCTTTTTGCTGTGCAGCAGCATGACTCAACATAAATGTGAATAGTGTGGCCCACCGGACCAAAGACAGGGAGGTCCGACATACAAAGAGTCTGTACACAGTCGGGGTGTGACATCAGTTCACCAGATCAACAAGGAGAGAAGGTGGGCTGGGGGGAGCAAGGGGATCAGGAACAGAAACGGGGTGGGGGGGATCAAGAACAGAAACGTGATGGGGGGATCAGGAACAGAAATGGGGGGTGGGGGGAATCAGGAATAGAAATGGGGTGGGGGGTGATCAGGAACAGAAACAGGTGGGGGGGATTTAGGAACAGAAACGGGGGGTGGGGGATCAGGAACAGAAATGGGGGGGATCAGGAACAGAAACGGGAGGATCAGGAACAGAAACGGGGGAATCAGGAACAGAAATGGGGTGGGGGGAGATCAGGAACAGAAATGGGGGATGGGGATCAGGAACAGAAACGAGGTGGGGGGATCAGGAACAGAAACGAGGTGGGGGGATCAGGAACAGAAACGGGGTGGGGGGGATCAGGAACAGAAACGGGGGTGGGGGGGCAAAATCAGGAACAGAAATGGGGGTGGGGGGGGATCAGGAACAGAAACGGTGGGGGGGGGAGGATAGCTGGCCGTGGGGTAATTGAAGAAATTATTTGAACACTTGGCTTGAAACAAGGAATGTTGGGGCTCACAATTGGTGACTAATCAGCAAGACTCGAACTGGGAGTCATTGTCTTTCGCGGACTTCCCCACTATCCTCCCACATCTCTTCACTTTCACAAATGTGAGAAATCCATCTGCTGAGTGAAAATCACTTCCCCACCCCAGTCCTCGACCACCGGAGGGAAACATGAAAGACTGCAGACGCTGTGATTGTTGTAAACCCTCCACAGAGAGATGGCTGGAGGAGCTCGGCCAGTCTTTCAGTAAAAACACACCACAATTTGTCGAGCATCTCGGTTCTGTCCACCGCAGTAGTCTGGATCTCCTGTGGCCACCCATTTCAATTCCCTGTCCCATTCCCTTGCCAACATGTTTGTCCATGACCTCTTGTAAAGCCAGACTGAGATCACCTGCAAATTGGAGGACCAACACCTCAGCTTCCGATTGGGCCCCCTCCAACCAGAAGGCACTAACATTGACCTCCCTGGCTTTCAAACACCCCTCCCCACCCCCCCCCCCACCCCCACATACATCTTTCCCAGCTGCCTTCCCCAGCTCTCTTCCCTGTCTCCTTTCTTACAGATGTAATAAATTCTCACCTCCTCCCTTTTCACACCCATTAACACCTTTTATTTGGGGTCTGGATTCCTCTCCCCCCCCACCCAGGCAGCACTCTCCCCCCCCACCCAGGCAGCACTCTCTGAATTCTGAGACTTTCTGAGATTTCCTGCTTCTGGGGCTCATTCTGCTTATTCCTTGAAGAAGGGCTCAGGCCCAAAACGTTGTGAACATCTGCTTTTTATGGACATTGTAAAGTCTGGTCGAGTTCCTCCAGCATCTTGGTTTTTACCTCGACTGCCAGCTCTTGCTCTGGACGTGGACCCTGGTCCAGGCTCCTGCAGACTCTGTCGTTGGTAGTAATGCCCCGTCTCACCGATCGTTCAAGTGGCCCCTCCGGGATGTATGAGCGTGGGCTTCCAGCTCATACACTGGATATCTCTGTCACTGCCCTATCTTCACTGGCGGGAACCTTCTGCACCTTCCCATAAACACTTCACCAGATTGCCAGTGGACAATAGGTGCTGGAGTTGGCCATTTAGCCCATCAAGCTAGCACAGCCATTCATTTAGATCATGGCTGATCTTCCACTACCAGTACCCTGTCCCTGCCTTCTCCCCATAATCCTTAATTCCCTTGTCCACAAGAACCTTATCTAACTCCCTCTTAAATTTATCCAGAGAACCCGCCTCTTATCACCCTCTGTGCAAAGCGTTCCACAGACCAACAACTTGTCTGGGTTAAAAAAAATTCTCATCTCTGTCCTAAAGGGCCTTCTCTGTATTCTTAAACTATGGCCTCTAGTCCTAGTCTCGCCGAAAATTGGGAGGACATAAATCAGTTTCTATCATGTCCAATCCCTTAAATAATTTTATATACTCAATCACATCTCCCCTCATCAACCCCAGTTTATCCAACCTTGTGAATCTACGCACTCCCTCAATCGCAAGAATGTCCTTCTTCAAATTAGGAGACCAGAACTGGACACGATACTCCTGATGCCCTCTTGACTCGAGGATTTGGGGGGAGGGGGAGAGAGGGCAGGATCAGGGGATTTAGGCTGCATGATTAGCCATGGGGGTTTGACTGGTGGCCCTCTTGTTCTGTTCTCCGGCAGCCCACACGGAACATGACCTCAGCTGCTTCCAGCGTGGGCACAGCGTCATCAGCCACCCCCTCCCCATCCACCGGAGAGATGAGCAGCAGTGATCCGGGAACCCCTGCACAAACCCCACTGGCAGCCCCTGTCGTGCCCACTCCCGCTGGCCTGGCTTCACCACTGGCACCTCCGCTGCTGTCTCCAAAGGTGAGTGAAGACCCCTCAGCAGCATGGCAGCCCCCCATGCAGCCGCAGCATGACAGACAGGAGGAGAGACCAATCAGCCTCTGCGCTCTGCATCTGCCCATCCATTCTTGCTCTCCAAACCCTCATCTCAGCCCATGTCCTAATCAAAAACTTGTCTTAAATTTAGCCACTGATTTGTCCACAGATTCACCATCCTCTGGGCAAAGAAATTCCTCCACATCGCTGTTCCAAAAGGATGTTTTGGTATTCTGTGGAGCTCCCAAGTCCCTCTGTACCTTCACTTAGATAAAAGCCTGTCTTCATTCCTTCCCCCAAACTGTATGCTCACACTGTGCTCCATCTACCATTTCCTTGCCCAATCTCCCAACCTGCTCAGGTCTTTCTGGAGACCCGGTTCTTCCTGTCCCTTTGTATCACCTGCAAATCTAAAAATTCTTCATCCAAATAATTGACCCATAATGAGAAAACAAGTGGTCCCAGCATCGAGCCCTGTCGAACACCACTGGTCACTGCTGGCCAACCAAAAAGTGTCCCTTTCTACCCCACTCTCTGCTTCCTGCCGGTCAATCAATCTTCTCTTCATGCCAGTATTGTTCCTGTAATCCCATGGGGTCTTGCTTGGGTGACACCTTATCAAAGGCCCTTGTGAAAATCCAAGAAACCATCCACTGACTCTCTTTGTCTGTAGTTTCTGTTATCTCTTCAAA
Source organism: Narcine bancroftii (assembly GCF_036971445.1). Lineage (NCBI taxonomy): Eukaryota > Metazoa > Chordata > Chondrichthyes > Torpediniformes > Narcinidae > Narcine > Narcine bancroftii. The sequence continues at coordinate 1,410,199 of NC_091471.1, read as the reverse complement.
GAATTCCAACAGGCTTGTTATTCAAGATTTCCATGGTGACCTGCTGATTTCACTCTGTAACTCCCGGTGACCCAAAGTCTCATCCTGAATAACAGATTCTACATCTTTCTAACCACTGAAGTCAGGCTAACCTGCTGATAATTCCCTGTCTTTTGCCACCCTCCCATCTCAGGGTGGAGTGATGTATTTACCACTCCCATTTTCCAGAAGTATTTCCAAATATAACGATTCTGGAATAATCATGACCAAATCCTCTACAGTCTCTTTGGTTACCTCTTTAAGAACCCTGGGATGTTAGCATTCACCGTGGGTGACTTATCCACCTTTCCCACCACCATCTCCACAGTCATCGTAACTCCTCCCATTTCTGGTCCTCAACACTCTTGAACGTTTAAATGTAGATATACAGCACATAACAGGCCCTTTATACCCAATTAATCTACAACCCCATTGTATATTTCATACGGTGGGAGGAAACCAGAGCCCCTGGGGAAAACCCACGCAGACACGGGGAGATTGTACAAGCCTCTTACAGATAGCATGAGTTTGGAACCCCAGTCCCGATGGCCAGCACTGTAAAGGCATTGCGCTAACTGCTACGCTGAACATGCCATCCACTTCTGGAAAGTTGCTGAACCTTCCACAATGAAAACCCGAGATTGATGCCATTTCCTCGTTTCCCCCATTCCTGTTTCCTTGGCGGTCCTGTTTCAACCCCCTCCTCCCTTGCTCTGGACTCCATATGTGTGATGACCAGCTGTGTGTGGTTTCAGGAGGAAGAAAACCTGCGAGCCCAGGTGAAGGATTTGGAGGAGAAGCTGGAGACATTGAAGATGAAGAGGAATGAGGACCGGGCCAAGCTGAAGGAGCTGGAGAAGTGCCGGCTCCAGCTGGAACAGCTCCAGGAGTGGAAGCACAAGATGCAGGAGCAGCAGAGCGAGCTGCAGCGCCAGCTCAAAGAGGCCAAGAAGGTGTGGGGTCTGGGTGGTCTCCGCAGGGCCTAATGTCCCATAGGGTGCAGATCCTGGGCTTCCGGCCAGTGTTCAAACTTGTGGCCAGCGTGGGAGGAGATTATAACTTCCCGAATATGGACTGGGAAAGGTTTAAACAGAATGGATTTTGTTAAATGTGTCCAGGAACCTTTCCACCGGCAACGTGTAGATCGTCCCACACAGGAGAGGGTAACATTGATGCAGTCTTGGGAAAATGGGAAGGGCAAATGGATGAAATGGTTTGGGGCTATTGGTTTAACATTGTTATGGAGATGGACAGGGTGGGACAACAAGTTAAAATTCAGAATTGGGCAAGGCTAACTTAGGTACAAGACAAGAACTAGCTTGTTCACTGGGACAGGATGTTTGAGGGAAGAAGAACATAAGGAAAATGGGCTGTTATTTAAAAGTGTCTACGACACGCATGTTCCCGTTCAAATGAAGGGTCAAACATGCCAGCGTGGGGAAGATTGGATGACGAGGGAAGGAGGCATGAGGGTAGGAACAAGCAGCTGGGATCTAGTGAACTCCTCGAGGAGTTTCGGGAACTGAGGAACAAGCTAAAAAAGGAAATCTGGAGAGCAAAAAAGGGGGCAGGACATGGTGCTGGCAGATAACATCAAGGATAATCTTGTGAGATTTTATGTACGTAAAGGGGGAACCAGAGAAAGAAAAAGGACCTCTTTGAAGTCAATGGGGTGATCTGTGGGTTGAGCCATAGGAGATGGTAAAGGTCCTCAACGAGTTCGCCTCCTCTGGAGAAGGGTACGGTAACCAGGGTCAGTCGATGGTAGTGTCTTGAGAAAGCAGAGGGTGGTGATGGAAGGGTGTTTTAAGACTGGAGGCCTGTGACTCTAGTGGTGTGCCATAGGTGTCTGGTATTGTAGAGAGTGGAGACGTTTGCCAAAGTTTGCAGCAGGTTCTTGATCAATCAGGCAGGGGAATGGTTCATGGGATTTAATACAGAGAAATGGGAGGGGTTGCCTTTTGGGAGATTTTCCCACCCCTCCCCCTCCCCCTTAAACAGGAAAAAGGTGCTGGCTGCCCACCTATCTATGCCCCTCATAATCTTATATACCTCCATTGAGTTACTTCACTGCTCATCCATCCCTCATGATCAAGGCAAGGTCGCAGAACCCCTTGCACACATCCAGAATGGGACAAAACACACCTCACTCTGGTTTCCTCCCGGAGAACAGTCCCAACCTCTCCAACCTCTTGTTGAGACCCCACCCATGTCCACGACTCCACCCTTGTCCATCTCAGTCGGTGGCCAGAAGTACGTGGAAGGACAAGGACAAATGGGAGCAGCCCAGAATGTCGACATGGTTGGAATGGTGAAGATGGGCTGAAAGGCCTGTTCTGTGCCAGCCATTTATCTCTCACTCTTCCAACTTCCTCCAGTGTACCCCGTATCCCCTGCTTGAAGGATACATGAAGGATGCCATTGTATACCCCGCAGACTCCCCTTGACATTTGCCAAGATATCGGGTACCTCTCTCATGGAGATGCCCCAGAGGTTCCCCTTCACTGAAACTCCTGACTGCAGACTCAGTTTCTTGGTGAATATCGATGAGTATTCATGTCAGAGCCCACCTGCTACCTCTGGCTCCACACACTGACTGTTGGCAGCAGTACACATGTTCCTGATTATAAGGACATTCAACCATACAGCGGGGATGTGATCCCACTGGAGAGGGTGCTGAGGAGATTAGGAAAGCAGAGCAGCAGGCCCTTTGGCCTATGTGTCTGTGCTGAACGAGGTCCAAATCAAACTCTGTGGCTTGCATCTGATTGATATCTCCATCCCCTTCTCATTTCTGTCCCTGTCTCGAAACCTCCACCTCTACTCCAGGCACCCACCACTCTGTAAAATAACTTGACCTGTTCATCTCCGTAAACTTCACCTTAAAAACACCCTTTAGAACTGCAATATTTATCCCGGGGAAAAAATTATAACCCTAGAACATTACAGCACAAAACAGACAGTTCAACCCATCTAGTCTGTGCCAAACCATTATTCTGCCAAGCCCCACTCACCTGCACCCAGCCCATATCCCTCCACACCCCTCCCATCCATGTACCTGACCAAATTCTTCTTAAATGTTAACATTGAGCCTGCATTCACCACGTCAGCTGACAGCTCGTTCCACATCCCCACCCCTCTCTGTGTGAAGAAGTTCCCCTTCACTTAACCCCAAAACTTTTCCCCTTTCACCTTAACCCAAGTCCTCTGGTTTGTATCTCACTGCCCTCAGTGGAAAAAGCCGACCTACATTTACTCTTTTCTATTTCACCTAACTCTCCACCCCATCAATCCCTCTCATGATACATACACCTCTATCAGTTATCCCTTCATCTAGGATGGAGGGGGACTGGGGGGGGGGCGGAAGGGGGGCCCATGGGGAGGGCCCAGATGAAGGGGGACCTAAGGAACAGGGAGACGAGTCCTGGGGGGATTCCAGGAGGAGAGTGTGGTGGTGCCAAGGAGGGAGAAGGGTCCCAGGAGGATGGGTCCAGGGAGAAGGGGGAGGGGAGACAGTGGGAGGTGGGTGGGGAGGGGCAGTCAGGGGGAGGGGGAGGTGGGGGAAGTGGACCGAGGAAATGAGAAGGTGGGGGGAGGGAGAGGGGAGGCCAGGTCAAGGGGGTCGGGGCCCAGGAGGGAGTGGGATGCCTGGGAAGAGGGGAGATGGGAGGGGAGAGGGTCACCGTGGCCTGGGGGAAGGGTGGACGGGCCAGTGCTGAGAGTTGGCTCCTTGGCTGCAGGAAGCAAAGGAAGCTCTGGAGGCCCGAGACCACTACATGGAAGAGATGGCGGACACAGCAGATGCCATTGAGATGGCCACCCTAGACAAGGAGATGGCAGAAGAGCGGGCAGAATCCCTGCAGCAGGAGGTGGATGGCCTGAAGGAGCGGGTGGATGAGCTGACCATGGACCTGGAGATCCTCAAACACGAGATCGAGGAGAAGGGTAAGGAATGGGCCGGGCAGGGGTCTCAATGATGGGATGGAGCAATGGGTGACATGGGGAGTAGGTGGGGGGGGGGGGGGGTGTCAGGACGGAGTGGGCAAAATTTCTCCCTGGATTTTGAGGCTCTGTTCTCTAGTTCTAGTCTCACCTCCCAGTGGAAATAACTCTCAGATTTGCTGTCAGGACATACATGACATCACATACAACCCTGAGATTCTTTTTCCTGCTGGCGAGACAGAATTACCTCTAGCTTATCTACTTCTGCCATAATTTTATGTGTTTCTATAAGATCCCCTCTCATTCGTCTAAATTTCAGCGAGAACAGTCCCAGACGACTCTATCTCTCCTCATAGACTAACCCCCTTTTCTCCAGAAAGAAACTGCTGGCGACCAGAACTGCACGCAGTACTCCAGGTGCAACCTGAACGGTGGCAGCAGAACCTCCCTGATCTTAAATTCAATCCCTCTAGTAATGAAGACCAACATTCCATTCACCTTCTTGATAGCAGGCTGCACCTGCTAACCAACTTTTTGCAGTTCATGCAAAAGCACTCCCAAGTCCCTCTGAACAACGGTACGCAAGAAACTTTCACCAGTTAAATAATGAGATGATTCTGGTGACTCATTTATCAGCAAGCGAACCAGCTCCCAAAATGGCGGACATGGTGTGGGAAATTGACCTGCATCCAATGCAGGTTTTTGTCTGAGCTGATGATGTCACCTATGACTTCACTTCCTGTCCATGTGACAGAAGCCATGATATATATAAGCCCAGCATGCAAGCCTGGAAGTGTCAGTCTTGCACTAGACTCCACAGTGTGTACATCGACTTCCTCGCATATACATCAACTCAACAACATGCACAGTGATTCCACAATGTGTACGCTGATGTCTTGGAGGGACATCCGAGGCGCTCTAGTATTTGCCAAAGCCCTTTCCTGCTCATCTCCATTGGGCACGCAGAACTCAAAACGGTCAACCAGTTTACCTTCCTTGGCTGCACCATTTCATCGGATGCAAGGATCGACAATGAGATAGACAACAGACTCGCCAAGGCAAATAGCGCCTTTGGAAGACTACACAAAAGAGTCTGGAAAAACAACCACCTGAAGAAACACACAAAGATCAGTGTGTACAGAGCTGTTGTCATAACCAAGCTCCTGTTCGGCTCTAATTCATAGGTCCTCTACCAGCATCACCTACGGCACCTAGAACACTTCCATCAGCGCCGTCTCCGCTCCATTCTCAACATTCATTGGAGTGACTTCATCGCCAACATCGAAGTACTCGAGCTGGCAGAGTCCGCAACCATCGAATCCACGCTGCTGAAGACCCAACTGCGCTGGGTGGGTCACATCTCCAGAATGGAGGACCATCGCCATCCCAAGATCGTGTTCTTTGGCGAGCTCTCCACTGGCCACTGAGACAGAGGTGTACCAAAGAAGAGGTACAAGGACTGTTTAAAGAAATCTCTTGGTGCCTGCCATTTTAACCACTGCCAGTGGGCTGATCTCGCCTCAAACTGTGCATCTTGGCACCTCACAGTTCGGCGGGCAGCAACTTCCTTTGAAGAAGACCGCAGAGCCCACCTCACTGACACAAGACAAAGGAGGAAAAACCCAACACCCAACCCACCAATTTTCCCTTGCCACCACTGCAACCGTGCCCACACCAGACTTGTCAGTCACCAACGAGCCTGCAGCAGACGTGGACATACCCCTCCATAAATCTTCGACCGCGAAGTCAAGCCAAAGAAAGACACTGATGTCTATAGCAGCTCAGTATAGAGAACTTCACCACATGATTTTCAATTATTTTTTCTCTTCCAAAGTGGATAACCTCACATTTGCCAACATAGTCCTCCATCTGGCAGACCCTTGCCCCCTCACTTAACCCGTCTGCATCTTACTGCAGACTCTCCGCAACCTCTACTTGCTTTTCCACTCAGTTTAGTGTCATCAGCAAATTTAGATGCCCTACATTCGGTCACCTCTTCCAGATCGTCATCATATAACCATATAACCATTACCTCACAGAAACAGGTCAGTTTGGCCCTTCGAGTCCATGCCAAACACCTTCCCCCACCTAATCCCAATCACCCAATCCCACCTCATAGCCTTAGATGCCCTACATTCGGTCACCTCTTCCAGATCGTCATCATATAACCATTACCGCACAGAAACAGGTCAGTTTGGCCCTTCGAGTCCATGCCAAACACCTTCCCCCACCTAATCCCAATCACCCAATCCCACCTCATAGCCTTAGATGCCCTACATTCGGTCACCTCTTCCAGATCGTCATCATATAACCATATAACCATTACCGCACAGAAACAGGCCAGTTTGGCCCTTCGAGTCCATGCCAAACACCTTCCCCCACCTAATCCCAATCACCCAATCCCACCTCATAGCCTTAGATGTCCTACATTCGGTCACCTCTTCCAGATCGTCATCATATAACCATATAACCATTACAGCACAGAAACAGGCCAGTTTGGCCCTTCCAGTCCATGCCAAACACCTTCCCCCACCTAATCCCAATCACCCAATCCCACCTCATAGCCTTAGATGCCCTACATTCGGTCACCTCTTCCAGATCGTCATCATATAACCATATAACCATTACCGCACAGAAACAGGCCAGTTTGGCCCTTCCAGTCCATGCCAAACACCTTCCCCCACCTAATCCCAATCACCCAATCCCACCTCATAGCCTTAGATGCCGTACATTCGGTCACCTCTTCCAGATCGTCATCATATAACCATATAACCATTACAGCACAGAAACAGGCCAGTTTGGCCCTTCGAGTCCATGCCAAACACCTTCCCTCACCTAATCCCAATCACCCAATCCCACCTCATAGCCTTAGATGCCCTACATTCGGTCACCTCTTCCAGATCGTCATCATATAACCATATAACCATTACCGCACAGAAACAGGCCAGTTTGGCCCTTTGAGTCCATGCCAAACACCTTCCCCCACCTAATCCCAAACACCCAATCCCACCTCATAGCCTTAGATGCCCTACATTCGGTCACCTCTTCCAGATCGTCATCATATAATCATATAACCATTGCAGCACAGAAACAGGCCAGTTTGGCCCTTCGAGTCCATGCCAAACACCTTCCCCCACCTAATCCCAATCACCCAATCCCACCTCATAGCCTTAGATGCCCTACATTCAGTCACCTCTTCCAGATCGTCATTATATATCGTGAACAGTTGTGGGCCCAGCACCGATCCCAGCGGCACCCCACTTCCCACCAATTGCCAACCAGAAAAACACCCCTGTACTCCAACTCTCTGCTTTCTATTAGCTAACCAATCTCCATCCACGCTAATACATCTCCCCCAACTCTATGTATCCTGATCTTCTGTATAAGTCTTTTATGCGGCACCTTCTCGAACACCTGGAAATGCAACTAACCAACATCCCACCTGTATCATTCGCAACTCTCAAGTTTGTAAAGCCTGACCTTCCCTTCCTGAATCCCCGATGTAACAGTTTCTATTTAGATGCCTTGCCACCTCTTACTGAATGATAACCAAGCATTTTCCTGACTACAGATATTTAGCTAACTAGCCAACTTTTCCTGTGTTTTGCCTAGATCTATTTTTAAACAGTGGCATAATATTTGCTGTCTTCTAGCACACCAGGACCTGCCCAGAGAATTTTGGTAAATTATCAAAAACTCTCTTACGGAAACTTCCCCCATTTCTTTCAGCTCATGGGGATGCTTTCCATTGGGACCAGGGGACTTACCTACCCCTAGGCCCACAAGTTTGCTCAGTATTGCCACATTAGTGACTGCGAGTATATACTGAGGTCGCGACCACCCATCACATCTCTCTCTGCCATGTTCTCCACAGTGAACTCCCACAAAATTATCGTTTAATGACTCAACCATTTCCATATCACCCAATATTAATTCCCCCTCCTCGTCTTCCTGGAGACCTGTGTTCACTTGGGACCACCTTTTTTGCTTTCTATAATTTAAAAAAACATTCACTTTTTACAATATGAAAATGACCTTGCACAAAATGTACCACTGCTCACAGAACATTACAGCACAGATCCTTCAGCTCACAATGTGGTGCTCACCTATATAAACATATTCTACAACAATCTAATCCCCCCACCCCCCCCCCCCCACCTTTATTTTTCTGACATCCAGGTGCCTGTCTGAAAGTCTTTGGAAGTTCCCAATTACCAACCTCCACTACCACCCCGGCAATGCATTCCAGACATCCACAACTCTGTATCTCTAACATCTCCCCAAAACCTTCCTCTACTCACCTTCAGCAGACGTTCTCTGATATTTGCTATTGTTGCCCCAAAAATGTGCTGGCTGTCTACCTGATCTGTGCCCTTCTGAATCTTGTACACTTCTGAATTGCCTCTCATCCTGTCATGCCAAAGAGAGCACAGTTGACAAGTTTTTCCACACAGAGAGTGGTGGGTGCATGGAATGTGCTGCTGGCAACGCTGGTGGAGGCTGGGACAATTGGATTTTTTATAGATACTATTAGATAGGTGCATGGAGCTGAAAAAAATGAACGGTGTGCACCAGGGAAATTCTAGGCAGTTATTAGAGTAGGTTATTAGGTTGGTACAACACTGTGGGCGCAAGGGCCTCTATCATGGTGTAGATTTCTATGTTCTGTGTTGATTTGAGTTCAAGAGTAGAGAGGTCATGTTGCAACTCTACAAATCTCTAGTGGGACCACTCTTAGTGTATTGCGTTCATTCGGGTCACCTCATGTGGAGAGGGGGCAGAGGAGATTTACCAGGATGTTACCTGGATTTGGAAATAAGTCTAATGAGGCAAGGTTGACAGTTAGAGCTTTTCTCTTTCAAGTGATGAAGGATGAGAGGAGACTTAATAGGGGTCTGCAAGAGTATGAGGACGGCCAGCGCCTGTTTCCCAGGGTGGGATCAGATTCACCAGAGGATGTGTACAAAGTGAAGGGAGGAAAGTTTAGGGGAGACAGAGATGTGGGGGCCTGGACTGCCTTGCCAGGGATGGTGGTGGAGGCTGAAACATTGAGGGCATTTAAGAGACATGGATGGAAGAAAATAGAGGGTTACAGGGTAGGGAAGGTTTACTACATGGGTCAGCACAGCCTGGACTGTGCTGTAGTGTTCTGTGGACTGACCTCCAATCTTCTGGCATCTCACCTGTGGCGAAAGTGACAAACCACTGATCCCTGTGGCACTCCACTGGTCACAGACCTACGATCTGAGTAAACAATCCACCCCCACCACTCACCTCCCCATCAAAAATTCTCACTTTTGGACATCCCATCCCGTAACACAATGTTCCAGATAATCCATTCTCTCAGTATATTGTTCCACTTTATCATTCCAATCATTAAAAGCCTGCTGAATTTCTTTAAATTCATCCTGCGCCACGTTAACTGCTCGCAATCATTTGGCTACATCTTGTTTAATTAATGACATTTCTCCTCTCAGTTCAATCAATTGAAACTTATTATCCTTGAATCCCTACGTAACTTGAGTTGCCATATTATTCAACCGATGCATAAATTCTTCTGAGACAGACAGGGTAGTGTCTTCCTCCACCCTGCACAGTTTAAAAGGTTTGTAAAGTGAGAGATTGAAGTCTCTGGAATCTTGGAGATTTTTGAGGCCTACCTTGTATGATTCTGGCAGCATGGAGTATTGCTGCCTCTTCATCTTCGAGTGTCTGTAGTAATTCTTCTTCATCTTCTTCTGATTCCACCACTTCGGCCCGAGCCACACGACTATGGGTTCGAACTCCCTCCCAAACAGGGCGAATCTCCAAGCATGGCCAAATCAGCCAGGGCCTGGAAGCGCAGATCCTTTACCTCTGCACTCGAGCTCAGCACGTCGCCGGCTGGTCTGATGCTCTTGCAACCGCGGTCGGGAACAAAGCCCTTGCCTCCATGAGGGCCCACATCATGCGATCGGAGTCATGCCTGCATTCCCCCCCACCCCCCACCTTCTCCAAGCAATGACTTACTGTGGTGACACCATCTTGCGTAGTAGGACGCAAAGAGGGTGCCGTTGTAATTGCAACTGTGGCCTGAGTTATCCGTTGAGGCTTCGGCAGCTCCAGAGTTGACCCCCATGGAGTCCTCGAAGAGGCAGGCCTCAATTCTTCAGCATGTTCAGCTCAACCCCCGTGGAGCCCTCGAAGAGGCAGGCCTCAATTCTTCAGCATGTTCAGCTCAACCCCCGTGGAGCCCTCGAAGAGGCAGGCCTCAATTCTTCAGCACGACCCCCGTGGAGCCCTCGAAGAGGCAGGCCTCAATTCTTCAGCATGTTCAGCTCAACCCCCGTGGAGCCCTCGAAGAGGCAGGCCTCAATTCTTCAGCACGACCCCCGTGGAGCCCTCGAAGAGGCAGGCCTCAATTCTTCAGCACGACCCCCGTGGAGCCCTCGAAGAGGCAGGCCTCAATTCTTCAGCACGACCCCCGTGGAGCCCTCGAAGAGGCAGGCCTCAATTCTTCTGCACGTTCAGCTCGACCCCCATGGAGCCCTCGAAGAGGCAGGCCTCAATTCTTGAGCACGTTCAGCTCTTTGAAACCATGTTCTTTTTGCAGCTTGAGCCTTGGTTCCTTTCATTATGTCTTTTTATAACATAACATAACATAACAATTACAGCAAGGAAATACCATCTCATCATGACATATAGCATTTGAAACTTCTTCAGAACATGTTTTAAGTATTTAACTATCTCTAAATTTCGGGTATTAATTATTCAGCTGGGGAGAGGTGGAATTGCATGTCCTCTTCCTACACCATCTCACCACACCCCCCCCCCCACCTCTCCGAAACCAATTCTGTACCCATTGTCCAGCTCAGCATGGATCCATGGGATCTGATGTTTTAAACCAGTGGACTGTATGGGAACTTGCCAATAACCTTGCTAAAGTCAGTGTGGATGGGGCCAGTACAGAGACTTGGCTGGTGGAAGGGCATGTTGAGATTAAGGAAGAAAAAGTGTTGGATCTTCTTAAAAACATTATAGGTCCCCAGAACTGTGCACGATCTACCCCAGGATGCTGTGGGAAGAGAGAGCTGGGGCAGTAGCTATGATCTTTTTTTTTTAATTTTTTACTTTTCACACTATAAACCACATTGATCAAGATACATACATTTTCCTTCTCAAATATATACAGTGTCATTTTCTCCCCCCCTCACTCTTCCCATCCCACCCTCCCTACCTCCCCTCCCATTCATTTTAAATTCAAAATCTAAGATACATTAAACCCGTCAAACAATGTTGTCACTCAATAAAAACAATCAAGAAGTTCCACTGAGTCAATTCTTTTCATTCCCTTCTCCTTCTGTCATTTTAGGTGGTAGATGTCCCCGGTAGGTTTTCTCTATTGTGTTTCATGTATGGCTCCCATATTTGTTCAAATATTGTAATATTATTTCTTAAATTATATGTTATTTTATCTAATGGAATACATTTATTCATTTCTATATACCATTGTTGTATTCTCAAGTTATCTTCTAATTTCCAGGCTGACATAATACATTTTTTTGCTACAGCTAGGGCTATCCTAACAAATCTTTTTTGTGCACCATCCAAATCAAGTCCAAATTCTTTGTTTTTTATGTTACTTAGGAGGAAGATCTCTGGGTTTTTTGGTATATTGCTTTCTGTAATTTTATTTAATATCTGGTTGAGATCTTCCCAAAATTTTTCCACTTTCTCACACGTCCAGATTGCATGAATTGTTGTTCCCATTTCTTTTTTACAACAAAAACATCTGTCAGATACTGTTGGGTCCCATTTATTTAACTTTTGAGGTGTAATGTATAGCCTGTGTATCCAGTTATATTGTATCATACGTAACCTCGTATTTATTGTATTTCTCATAGTTCCAGAGCATAACTTCTCCCATGTTTCCTTCTTTATCTTTATATTTAAATCTTGTTCCCATTTTTGTTTAGTTTTACCATTTGTTTCCTCATTCTCCTTTTCTTGCAGTTTAATATACATATTTGTTATAAATCTTTTGATTATCATTGTATCTGTAATCACATATTCAAAGTTACTTCCCTCTGGTAACCTCAGACTGCTTCCCAATTTGTCCTTCAAGTAGGATCTCAGTTGGTAGTATGCCAACACTGTATCTTGAGTTATATTGTATTTATCCTTCATTTGTTCAAAGGATAATAATTTATTTCCTGAAAAACAATTTTCTATTCTTTTGATCCCTTTTTTCTCCCATTCTCTAAAGGAAAGGTTATCTATTGTAAAAGGGATTAGCTGATTTTGTGCCAGTATTAGTTTTGGTAGTTGGTAATTGTTTTATTCCTTTCTACATGAATCTTCTTCCAAATATTGAGCAGATGATGTAATACTGGAGAATTCCTACGTTGTACCAATTTTTCATCCCATTTATATAATATATGTTCGGGTATCTTCTCCCCTATTTTATCTAGTTCTAATCTAGTCCAATCTGGCTTTTCCTTTGTTTGATAAAAATCTGATAGGTATCTTAATTGTGCGGCTCTATAATAATTTTAAAGTTTGGCAGTTGTAAGCCTCCTTGTTTATACCATTCTGTTAATTTATCTAGTGCTATCCTCGGTTTCCCCCCTCTCCATAAAAATTTCCTTATTATTTTCTTTAACTCCTTGAAGAATTTCTCTGTCAGTTGTATTGGCAATGCCTGAAATAGGTATTGTATCCTTGGGAAAATGTTCATTTGAATACAGTTTATCCTTCCTATTAGTGTCAATGGTAAGTCTTTCCAATGCTCTAAGTTGTCCTGTAATTTTTTTCATTAGTGAATAATAATTGAGTCTATATAGATGGCCAAGGTTTTTATTTATTTGTATACCTAGGTATCGTATTGCTTGCATTTGCCATCTGAATGGTGATTCTTTCTTAAATTTTGAGAAATCCGCATTATTCATTGGCATTGCTTCACTTTTATTTGCATTAATCTTATATCCCGACACTTCTCCATATTCCTTCAATTTCTTATGTAATTCTTTTATTGATATTTCTGGTTCTGTTAAGTATACTATAACGTCATCTGCAAATAAACTGATTTTATATTCCTTGTGTTTTATTTTTATCCCTTTTATTTTATTTTCTGTTCTTATCAGTTCTGCTAGTGGTTCTATAGCTAACGCGAACAATAAGGGAGATAGTGGGCATCCCTGCCTTGTTGATCTGCTTAATTTAAATTGTTTTGATATATATCCATTTATTGTCACTTTCGCCAATGGCCCCTTATATAATGCTTTAATCCAATTAATATATTTCTCTGGTAAACTGGATTTTTGTAGTACTTTGAATAAATAATTCCATTCTACTCTGTCAAAGGCCTTCTCTGCGTCTAAAGCCATCGCTACTGTTGGAGCTTTATTTCCTTCTACTGCATGAATTAAGTTAATAAATTTCCAAATATTGTCTGATGTTCATCTTTTTTTAATAAATCCAGTTTGGTCTAGATTTACTATTTTTGGTACATAGTCGGCTAATCTATTTGTTAATAGTTTAGCTATTACCTTATAGACCAATATCTTTACTTAACACAGATTATGTGTGCGAGTGGTGCGAGTGGGTCTTTCCCTGTCTTTGGTATTACTGTAATTATTGCTGTTTTGCATGAATCTGGTAAGCTTTGTGTTTTATCATTCTGGTTGATTACTTCCAGGAGGGGAGGAATTAATAAATCTTTAAATGTTTTATAGAATTCTATTGGGAATCCATCCTCTCCTGGTGTTTTATTATTTGGTAGTTTTTTTATTATCTCTTGTATTTCTACTATTTCAAATGGTTCTGTTAATTTATTTTGTTCCTCTATTTGTAATTTTGGTAGTTCAATTTTAGTTAAAAATTCATCTATTTTCCCTTCTTTCCCTTCGTTTTCAGTTTGGTATAATTGTTCATAGAATTCTCTGAAGTTTTCATTAATCTCCGTTGGATTATATGTAATTTGTTTGTCTTTTTTCCTTGATGCCAATACCATTTTCTTAGCTTGTTCTGTCTTAAGCTGCCATGCTAGAATTTTATGCGTTTTTTTCACCTAGTTCATAATATTTCTGTTTTGTCTTCATTATGTTCTTCTCCATCTTATATGTTTGTAGTGTTTCATATTTTATTTTTTTATCTGCCAATTCTCTTCTTTTAGTTGTATCTTCCTTCATTGCTAATTCTTTTTCTATATTTACTATTTCCCTTTCTAACTGCTCTGTTTCCTGATTATAGTCCTTTTTCATCTTGGTTACATAACTTATTATTTGCCTTCTAATGAACGCTTTCATTGCATCCCATAGTATAAACTTATCTTCCACTGATTCCATATTTATTTCAAAATACATTTTTATTTGTCTTTTAAGTAACATGGGGTTTAATCTCCATCTATACATTCTGGGAGGGATGTCCTCTAACTTTTCTGTCAATATTAAGGGTGAATGGTCCGATAATATTCTAGCTTTATATTCTGTTTTTCTTACTCTATCTTGCATACGAGCTGATAACAGGAATAGGTCTATTCTTGAGTATGGTTTTTTTTTATTTTTTATTTTTCACACCATAAATCACATTAGCCATGATACACACTTTTTCCTTTTCACACATATACAGTGACATTTTCTCCCCCCCCTCCCTCCTCCCAACCCATCCCCCCCACCCCCCCCCCCACCTCCCATCCATTTAAGTTATACAATCTAGGTTACATTAAACCAGTCAGACAATGTTGTCATTCAACAAAAATACACCAGAAATTCTACTGAGTCCATTCTTTTCTTTCCGTCTCCTTCCATCAACTTAGGTAATGATTGTCCCCGGTAGGTTTTCGCTATTGTATTTAATGTAAGGCTCCCATATTTGTTCGAATATTTCAATATTATTTCTTAAACTATATGTAATTTTTTCCAATGGAATACATTTATTCATTTCTATATACCATTGTTGTATTTTTAGATTATCTTCCAATTTCCAGATTGACATAATACACCTTTTTGCTACGGCTAGAGCCACCTTAACAAATCTTTTTTGTGCATCCTCCAAATCAATTCCAAATTCTTTGTTCTTTATGTTACTTAGGAGAAAGATCTCTGGATTCTTTGGTATATTGTTTTCTGTTATTTTATTTAATATCTGATTGAGATCTTCCCAAAATTTTTCTACTTTCTCACATGTCCAGATTGCATGAATTGTTGTTCCCATTTCTTTATTACATCGAAAACATCTATCAGATACTGTTGGGTCCCATTTATTTAACTTTTGAGGTGTAATGTATAGTCTGTGTAACCAGTTATATTGTATCATACGTAGCCTCGTATTTATTGTATTTCTCATCGTTCCAGAACATAATTTCTCCCATGTTTCCTTTTTTATCTTTATATTTAAATCTTGTTCCCATTTTTGTTTAGTTTTACCATTTGTTTCCTCATTTTCCTTTTCTTGCAGTTTAATATACATATTTGTTATAAATCTTTTGATTAACATTGTATCTGTAATCACATATTCAAGGTTACTTCCCTCTGGCAAACTCAAACTGCTTCCTAATTTATCCTTCAAGTAGGATCTCAATTGGTAATATGCCAGCGCTGTATCTCCAGTTATATTGTACTATCTCTCATTTGTTCAAAGGATAATAATCTATTTCCTGAAAAACAATTTTCTATTCTTTTAATCCCTTTTTTTTCCCATTCTCTAAATGAAAGGTTATCTATTGTAAAAGGGAGTAACTTATTTTGCGTCAATATTAGTTTTGGTAATTGATAATTTGTTTTATTTCTTTCTACATGAATCTTCTTCCAAATATTGAGGAGATGATGTAATACTGGAGAAGTTCTATGTTGTACCAATTTTTCATCCCATTTATATAATATGTGTTCAGGTATCTTTTCCCCTATTTTATCTAATTCTAATCTCGTCCAATCTGGCTTTTCCCTTGTTTGATAAAAATCTGATAGGTATCTTAATTGTGTGGCTCTATAATAATTTTTAAAGTTTGGCAGTTGTAAGCCTCCTTGTTTATACCATTCTGTTAATTTATCTAGTGCTATCCTCGGTTTCCCCCCTTTCCATAAAAATTTCCTTATTATTTTCTTTAACTCTTTGAAGAATTTTTCTGTCAGTTGTATTGGCAATGCCTGAAATAAGTATAATATCCTTGGAAAAATGTTCATTTTAATACAGTTTATCCTTCCTATTAGTGTTAGTGGTAAATCTTTCCAATGCTCTAAATCGTCCTGTAATTTTTTCAATAATTGAGCTTATATAGTTGGCCGAGATTTTTGTTTATTTGTACACCTAGGTATCTTATTGCCTGCATTTGCCATCTAAATGGAGATTCCTTCTTAAATTTTGAGAAGTCCGCATTATTCATAGGCATTGCTTCACTTTTATTTACGTTTATCTTGTAACCCGACACTTCTCCATATTCCTTCAATTTCTTATATAATTCTTTTATTGATAGTTCTGGTTCTGTTAAGTACACTATCACATCATCCGCAAATAGACTGATTTTATATTCCTTGTCTTTTATTTTTATTCCTTTTATATTATTATCTATTCTTATTAATTCTGCTAGTGGTTCTATAGCTAATGCAAACAATAAAGGTGATAGTGGGCATCCCTGCCGCGTTGACCTGCTTAAGTTAAATTGCTTTGATACATGTCCATTTACTGTCACTTTCGCAAACGGTCCCTTATATAATGCTTTAATCCAATTAATATACTTCTCCGGTAAACTGAATTTTTGCAATACTTTGAACAAATAATTCCATTCTACTCTGTCAAAGGCCTTCTCTGCATCTAAAGCAACTGCTACAGCAGGTGCTTTATTTCCTTCTACTGCATGAATGAAGTTAATAAATTTACAAATATTGTCTGTTGTGCGTCTTTTTTTGATAAATCCAGTTTGGTCTAAATTTACCATTTTCGGTACATGCTCTGCTAATCTGTTTGCTAATAGTTTAGCTATTATCTTATAATCTGTGTTTAGTAAAGATATTGGTCTATATGACGCTGGTAAGAGTGGATCTTTCCCTTGTTTTAGTATTACTGTAATTATTGCTGTTTTACATGAATCTGGTAAGCTTTGTGTTCCATCAATCTGCTTGATTACATCCAGGAGGGGCGGAATTAATAAGTCTTTAAATGTTTTGTAGAATTCTATTGGGAATCCATCCTCTCCTGGTGTCTTATTATTTGGTAATTTTTTTATTATCTCTTGTATTTCTACTATTCCAAATGGCTCTGTTAATTTATTTTGTTCCTCTATTTGTAGTTTTGGTAGTTCAATTTTAGTCAGAAATTCATCTATTTTCCCTTCTTTCCCTTTGTTTTCAGTTTGGTATAATTGTTCATAGAATTCTCTAAAGTTTTCCTTAATTTCTTTTGGATTATATGTAATTTGTTTGTCTTTTTTCCTTGATGCCAATACCATTTTCTTAGCTTGTTCTGTCTTAAGCTGCCATGCTAGAATTTTGTGCGTTTTTTCACCTAGTTCATAATATTTCTGTTTTGTCTTCATTATATTCTTCTCCACCTAAAATGTTTGTAGTGTTTCATATTTTATTTTTTTATCCGCCAATTCTCTTCTTTTAGTTGTATCTTTCTTCATTGCTAATTCTTTTTCTATATTAACTCTTTCCCTTTCCAACTGCTCTGTTTCCTGATTATAGTCCTTCTTCATCTTGGTTACATAACTTATTATTTGCCCTCTAATGAATGCTTTCATTGCATCCCATAGTTTAAACTTATCTTCCACTGATTCCATATTTATTTCAAAATACATTTTTATTTGTCTTTTAAGTAACATGGGGTTTAATCTCCATCTATACATTCTTGGAGGGATGTCCTCTAACTTTTCTGTCAATATTAAGGGTGAATGGTCCAATAATATTCTAGCTTTATATTCTGTTTTTCTTACTCTATCTTGCATACGAGCTGATAACAAAAATAGGTCTATTCTTGAGTATGTTTTATGTCTAGCCGAGTAATATGAATATTCCTTTTCCTTTGGGTGTTGTTTCCTCCATATATCCAAAAGTTGCATTTCTTCCATCGATTTAATTATAAATTTGGTTACTTTGTTCTTTCTGTTAATTTTTTTCCAAGTTTTGTCCATATTTGAATCCAAATTCAGGTTGAAATCCCCTCCTATTAATATGTTCCCTTGCGTATCTGCTACCTTCAAAAAGATATCTTGCATAAACTTTTGATCTTCTTCGTTAGGTGAATATACATTGAGTAGATTCCAAAATTCCGAACATATCTGACATTTTATCATTACATATCTCCCTGCTGGATCTATTATTTCCTCTTCTATTTTAAATGGCACATTTTTACTAATTAATATAGCCACTCCTCTTGCTTTTGAATTATACGATGCTGCTGTTACATGTCCTACCCAATCTCTCTTTAATTTCTTGTGCTCCAATTAAGTTAAGTGTGTTTCTTGCACGAATGCTATATCAATTTTTTTCTTTTTTCAGTAAATTTAGCAGTTTCTTCCTTTTAATTTGGTTATGTATTCCATTAATATTCAAAGTCATATAGTTCAACGTAGCCATTTTATACTTTGTTTATCTTCCCTTTCTGTTTTTCCATCATTACCTTTCCTCCTTTTCCATTTCTGTTTTCTTATTTTAAACTCTTTATAAGACAACATTTCTAAAACATCAAACATTTTCTTTATTCTCCTATTTAAAACTTCTTTAGCCCCAATCTCCCCTTCCCTTCCTGAGTTGTCCTTTATCCCTTGTCGGACAACCACATCTCCCCTCTCCATTTGGGTTTGCGAATTCACTCGCAAGCGTCAGCTGATTTTGCAGTGATCGTAACTCCTCCCCACCCAGCCCCCCCAGAAAAGATTCCACTTTTCATATTTAACAAAGGTCACTCTTTTAGTTCCCTCCTTATTCCCTCTATTCCATTTCCTTCCCTTATTAATTCTTGTCTATACTATCTATATTTTCCTCTAAATACAGATAGATTCACGTATGCACATTATACATATACACACATATACCTCTTAACCCACATACATATAGATCGTGGTCATTTTTACTCTTATTACACGTCTTCATCCCGCAGTCTATTTTTGTAATTGTTCTGCAAATTTTCGTGCTTCTTCTGGATCCGAGAATAGTCTGTTTTGTTGTCCTGGAATAAATATTTTCAATACCGCTGGATGCTTTAGTATAAATTTATACCCTTTCTTCCATAAAATCGCCTTTGCTGTATTGAACTCCTTTCTCTTCTTTAGGAGTTCAAAACTTATATCTGGATAAATGAAGATTTTTTGCCCTTTATACTCCAGTGGTTTGTTGCCCCCTCTTACTTTTTCCATTGTCTTCTCCAGTACCTTTTCTCTTGTAGTATATCTTAGGAATTTTACTAAAACAGATCTTGGCTTTTGTTGTGATTGTGGTTTAAAGGCCAATGCTCTATGTGCCCTTTCTATTTCCATTTCTTGCTGTAGTTCTGGACATCCTAGGATCCTGGGGATCCAATCTTTTATAAACTCTCTCATATTCTTGCCTTCTTCATCTTCCTTAAGGCCCACTATCTTTATGTTATTTCTTCTGTTATAATTTTCCATTATATCTATTTTCTGAGCTAACAGTTCTTGTGTCTCTTTAACTTTTTTATTAGATTCCTCTAATTTCTTTTTTAAGTCCTCTACCTCCATTTCTACTGCTGCTTCTCGTTCCTGCACCTTGTCCATTCTTTTTCCCATTTCTGATAAAGTCATATCTATTTTATTCATTTTCTCTTCTGTATTGTTTATTCTTCTTCTTAAATCATCAAATTCTTGCGCTTGCCATTCTTTAAATGACTCCATGTATTCTTTAATAAGAGAAAGTATATCCTTTGTCTTGCCTTTCCCTTCTTCTATTTCACTGTACTCTTCCTCTTCCTCTGGGTTGGCCACCTGCTGCTTCTTTGTTGCCCTTTTCTTCTCTTCTTTCTTGTTTTCGTTGTCTTCTATGTTCTCCTCTTGCTGCAGGTGTTCTGCAGCTGTCGTTGCCGGCTGTGGAGATCGACTCCCCAGCTGGTCCCGCCTCCCGTCGGTGTGTTTTTTTTAATGCGCACTGCGCATGCGCGACTCCTCGCGCATGCGCGGTTGCGCACTTTTACTCGGCTCAGCGAGCCATTTTTGTAGTCCGGATTCTACCGACCTGAGGGAGCGGGTTTCTCTCTCCACCGCGGGCCTCTTCGAGCAGGTAAGGCCTTTTCCTTCATCTTCCGTTGTCTTCTCTTCCTCTCTTCTTACCATTGATTTCGACTTTTCTTTTTTCGTCGCCATCTTCTTTGCACCTTTATACTCACTTTTCTTTAACTTTTATTTCTGTGCCTTTGTGTTTTCCTTTGTTTTTTCCGACTTTTCTGGAGAGGGCTGGAGTTCACCGTCCGGCCACTACTCCATCACGTGACTCCCTCATTCTTGAGTATGTTTTATGTCTACCCGAATAATATGAATTTTCCTTTTCCTTTGGGTGTTGTTTCCTCCATATATCCAAAAGTTGCATTTCTTGCATCGATTTAATTTTAAATTTGGTTACTTTGTTCTTTCTGTTAATTTTTTTCCCAGTTTTATCCATGTTTGAATCCAAATTAAGGTTGAAATCCCCTCCTATTAGTATGTTCCCTTGCGTGTCTGCTATCTTCAAAAAAATATCTTGCATAAATTTTTGATCTTCTTCATTAGGTGAATATACATTGAGTAAATTCCAAAACTCCGAATATATCTGACATTTTATCATTACATATCTCCCTGCTGGATCTATTATTTCCTCTTCTATTTTAATTGGTACATTTTTACTGATTAATATAGCTACTCCTCTAGCTTTTGAATTATATGACGCTGTTGTTACATGTCCTATCCAATCTCTCTTTAATTTCTTGTGCTCCATTTCAGTTAAGTGTGTTTATTGCACGAATGCTATATCAATTTTTTCTTTTTTCATTAAATTTAGCAGTTTCTTCCTTTTGATTTGGTTATGTATTCCGTTAATATTTAAAGTCATATAGTTCAACATAGCCATTTCATACTTTGTTTATCTTCCCTTTCCATTTCTCCATCATCACCTTTCCTTCTTATCCATTTCAGCTTTCTTGTTTTGAACACTTTATAAGACAACATTTCTAAAACATCAAACATTTCCCTTATTCTCCTATCTAAAATTTCTTTAACCCCATTCTCCCCTCCCCCTCCTGAGTTGCCTTTTATCCCTTGTCGGGCAACCACATCTCCCCTCTCCATTTGGATTTGCGAATTCACTCGCAAGCGTCAACTGATTTTGCAGTGACCGTAACTCCTCCCCACCCAGCCCCCCCAGAAAAGATTTCAAATTTCATAAATAACAAAGGTCACTCTTTTAATTCCCTCCTTACTTCCTCTGTTCCCTTTCATTCCCTTATTAATTCTTATCTATACTCTATATATTTTCCTCTAAATACGGATACACTCATGTACACACATATGTACATACACACCTATATATATTATACACACATACATATAGTTCGTGGTCATTTTTACTCTCATTACGTGTCTTCATCTCTCTGCTTGCTTTGTAGTTGTTCTGCAAATTTTCGTGCTTCGTCCGGATCCGAGAATAGTCTGTTTTGCTGCCCTGGAATAACTATTTTAAGTACCGCTGGGTACTTTAGCATAAATTTATATCCTTTTTTCCATAGGATCACTTTTGCTGTATTAAACTCCTTTCTCTTCTTCAGGAGTTCAAAACTTATGTCTGGATAGAAAAAAAAATTTTGACCTTTGTATTCCAGTGGCTTTTTGTCTTCTCTTATTTTCTTCATTGCTTTCTCCAATATATTTTCTCTCGTTGTATATCTTAGGAGTTTTACTAAAATGGATCTTGGTTTTTGTTGTGGCTGTGGTTTCGGGGTAATGTTCTATGTGCCCTTTCTATTCCATTTCTTCCTGTAATTCTGGTCTTCCTAGGACCCGGGGGATCCAATCTTTTATAAATTCTCTCATATTCTTGCCTTCTTCATCTTCCTTAAGGCCCACTATCTTTATATTATTTCTTCTATTATAGTTTTCCATTATATCTATCTTCTGAGCTAACAGCTCTTATGTCTCTTTAACTTTTTTATTAGATTCTTCCAATTTCTCTTTGAAGACCTCTACTTCCATTTCTACGGCTGTTTCTCATTCTTCCACCTTGTCCATTCTTTTTCCTATATCTGACATGACCATCTCTAATCTATTCATTTTTTCTTCTGTACTTTTAATTCTTCTTTTTATTTCACTGAATTCTTGTGATTGCCATTCTTTTACTGATTCCATATATTCTTTAAAAAAAATCCATTGTCTTGCCCTTCCCTTCTTCTTCCATTTCTCTGTGTTCTTCTTCTTCTTCTTCTTCTTCCTCTGGGTTGACCATCTGTTGTTTCTTTGATTTCTTTTTACTCTCTTCTTTCTTGTTCTCGTTGTTTTCTATGTTCTCTTCTTGTTGTTGTGTTGTAGCTGTCATCCTCAGCTGTGGAGATCGACTCCTCAGCTGGTCCCTCCTCCCGTTAGTGTTTTTTTTTGTCATGCGCGGTTGCGCACTTTTGCTTGGCTCCGCGAGCCATTTTTGTAGTCCCGAGCTCGGGACTTCGACTGACCTTAGGGAGCGGGCTTCTCTCTCCACAGTGGGCCTCCTCTGACAGGTAAGGCCTTCACCTTATTCTTCCAATGTTTTTCTTCTTCTCTTCTTCCCGTTGCTTTCGACTTTTCTTTCTTCGCTGCCATTTTCTTCCCACCTTTACTTTCACTTTATTTTAATTTTTGTGTTTGTGCCTTTGTGTTTTCTGTGTTTTTTTAAAACTTTTCCGGAGAGGTCTGGAGTTCCCCGACCGGCCACTACTCCATCACGTGATTCCTCCAGCTATGATCTTTGAATCCTCTTTGACCACAGGGGAGGTGTCGGAGGATTGGAGAATGGACAATAGGAACATAGGAATATAGGAAGTAGGAACACGAGTAGGCCAAAAATGGCCCATTGAGCCTGCTCCGCCATTCACTATGATCATGGCTGATCTAATTTATGACCTAACTCCACCTACCTGCCTTCTCCCCATATCCCCTAATTCCTCTATCATGTTAAAATTTATCTAACCGAATTTTAAATATGTTTAATGAAGCAGCCGCAACCACTTCCCTGGTTAGAGAATTCAAAACATTCACTACTCTCTGGGAAAAACTATTTTTCCTCATCTCTGTCCTAAATCTACTCCCCCGAATCTTGAGACTGTGTCCTCTCGTTTTAGTTTCCCCGGCCAGCTCAAAAAACCTTCCTACATCTATCCTATCCATACCCTTCATAATCCTATATGTTTCTATATAACAATGTCATCCCATTGTTTAACAAAGGTAATAGGGAGAATCCTGGGAATTCTAGACTATTGTAAGGTAAAACATCATGAGATGGGAATGTGTAGGGAGTTACCCTGTACAAGGCTGTAACAAGAAGGGGAGGTGTCCTTGTACTCCTGTTAGGTAAAACATCATGAGATGGGAATGTACGGGGCAGTAACAAGATGTGAATGCATCCTTGTACTTACAAGATAAGAGAGACATTGATGGATTGAGAGGCAGGAAGCTAGCAGGGAAAGGATAGCAACAGTTTTAGTCATTGGACAAGTAATGATATGATGATGTTCTAAGCACATATCCAAGGGTATAAAAAATCACCATTTTGCTGATAACGGCAGAATGCATTCTCCGACTAACATGGTTGGTCGCAAGTGTTACAATCCGGTAATAAAGAACAAAGAACCCTGATTTCGACTCAGCCTGGTGTTTGTCTCACTCATTCATGAACAAAGCAGACCTAACACTAGTGAGTCTTACGTCAGTGGGGTGTCAACTATCGGAGAGGATTCTTAAAGATAGGATCTGTGAACATTTGGAGAAAGGATGAGTCACTAAGTGTGCAGGTGATACAAATGTTGTAGGAGTTGTGGATGGAGCTGGAAGTTGTCGAAGGTTAGAAGAGGATACAGACAATGCAGAGATGGGCAGAAAAGTGGCAGGTGGATTTCAATCCGGATAAGTGTGAGGTGATGCATTTTGGATGGACAAACCAGAAGGCTGAGTACAGAGTTAATGGTCGATTACTTTAGGGTGTGGATGAACAGAGGGACCTTGGGGTCCAAATCCAGACATCCCTCAAGGTCGCCGCACAGGTTGATGGGATAGTTAAAAAGGCCTATGGGATACTGGACTTCATTAATAGAGGGATTGAGTTCAGGAGTCGAGAGGCCATGTTGCAACTCACTGACCATATGTTCCAGGCACAGACGGAGCAGCCTCCAGTTACCAACTGAAGCAACTGGAGGAGCAGAACGGTCGGCTGAAGGAAGCGCTGGTCAGGTCAGTGTCATCGCACCCCCTCAACCCCCACCTCCTTCCTTTGGGAACCCAGCACCAATCACCACTCCATGCGCCTCCCTAACAAAACCCCCCCCCCCCCCACCCTGACCCCATGGAAACCAATCCCCACCCCCACTCCGTAGGAACCCACCCACTTACCCCCAACTCCTGACTGCCAGGTGAGGGTGGGGGTAGCGCAGGATGTAGGCTGAGCCTATTCTGACTGACAGCTGGGTGAGGACGGGGCCTGCCCTGACTGACAGCTGGGTGAGGGCGGGGCCTGCCCTGACTGACCTGGGTGAGGGCGGGGCCTGCCCTGACTGACAGCTGGGTGAGGGCGGGACATTGGGAGGGTGTGGGTGGGGCCCAAGCTGACTGACAGCTGTGTAAGGGCAGGGGGTAGGCGGGGCCTGCACTAACTGACATCTAGATGTGGGCGGGGTGTAGGCAGGGCCTGCCCTGACTGACAGCTGCTCTACTACAGGATGCGGGACCTGTCGGCCTCGGAGAAGCAGGAACACAGCAAACTGCAGAAGGTGATGGAGCGGAAGACAGCCGAGATGGATGGGCTGCGTCTGCAGAGGGAGAAGCTGCAGGCCGAGGTGCAGCAGGCCGAGGCCACCATCGACGAACTAAAGGAGCAGGTGTGCAGGCTCCGAGCCCCCAACCCCTCAACACATCATCCCTGAATTCCCTCAACCTGTTGCCCTGAATCCTCTCAATCTGTTGCCCACTGACCTCTCAACCTGTCGCTCCCTGACCCCCTCACCCCTGACACCCCTCAATGCCTCGCCCACTGAGCACCTCAATCTGTTGCCCCGAACCCCCTCAATCTGTTGCCCCTGACTCCTCATCCCTGACCCCCCTCAGTGCCTCACCCATCAAATCCCTTAATCTTTCGCCCCTGACCATTTGCCCCGAGACCATCTTACCCCTGACCCTCCCAGCCTGTCGGCCCTGAACGCCCTCAACCTATCGCCTCCTGACCCCCTCACTCACTGTCCTCTTAATCTGTTGCCCCTGACCCCTTGCCCTGTGACCACCTCACCCCTGACCCCCTTATGGGTGACCCCCTCAACATCTTGTCCCTGACCCTCTCAAGGTGTCACTACTGACCCCCCTCAAACTATCGCCCCCTGATCCCAACCCCCCTCAACACCTCACCCACTGTCCCCCTCAATCTGTCACCCCAAACCCCTTCAATCTGTCACCCACTAACCCCTCAACCTGTCGCCCCTAACCCCTCATCCCTGACCCCCCTCAACATGACACCCCCTGATCCCCTCAACATGATACCTCTGAACCCCTCATCGTGTTGCCCTTCCCGACCCCCTCAGCGTGTCACCTTTGCCGACCCCCTCAGCGTGTCACCCCTGCCCCCCTCATTGTGTCACGCACCCGACCTCCCTTCAGTGTGTCGCCCCGACCCCTTCTATGTGTTGCCCGCACCCCCGCTACGTGTCCCCCCTCTACGTGTCACCCCCTCTACGTGTCACTCCCCCCACCCCTCTACATGTCGCCCCCTCGACCCCCTCAAGGTGTCCCCCCCCCGACCCTCTCAAGGTGTCTGAAGTGCCAGTTGTTGAAGTAGACAAAGACATGTGGTCAAACAATAATCATAGCTTTTATTAGCAGAAACTAATGGTACAATAATGAAAGACAATAGGTCCATACACAGTTATACCCAAAGGGAATGTCCTTAACAGTAGAGATAATCCACAGCCAATGTTAGTACAGCACGGCTCGCCAGAGGGGAGACAGGCAGCTTGGCAGACATTCACCACAGTCTCCCCACGGCAGAAAAAGGGTTAAAATTAAAAGGACAGCTGCTAGGAAAGACTGAAGCAAGTGATATATGGATACCATGTTTGGCCTTGAGATACTCTAAAGTACGCCAGTATCGAGCAAGCAATGGAAATATAATGAGATGTTTTATGAATATGTCAGCCTATCAGGTTGTTTACGAATTCTGGTGATTCGTCTCAACATAGGGGGCTCCTTTGCAACCTTGGGAACTGGTACAGTTCCTGGGTCTGTAGTGTGGGAAGGACTGACTTCTGGACCCGCTCCAGAATCACCAGCTTGAGGCAGTGGAGCCTCAGCATGGCCATCTGAAAGCTTACTAGGGGTCACAGGCTGGTGGGGGGTGGGGTGAGCCCAATCTCTCAGGCTCACTCTGAGTAGGGGTGTGAGGAAGGGGCGAACCAGGCGGGGCCAGATTTCTTAGGGGTACAGTGTCAGTACTCCTGTCTGGGAATTTAACATGGCCATAGTTGGGGTTAGAATGGAGTAGCTGAACTGGTTGGACGAGGGGGTCTGTTTTATGCGCCTGAGCGTGGCTGTTCAGCAGCACGGTTCCAGGCTCAGATAAACAGGTTGGCCAGTCCATCACAGTTCCTGATTTCCTAGGAAAGGCAAACATACTTTCATGAGGTGTTTGATTTGTTGCAGGACACAATAAAGACCAAATAGAATGTAGTTCCTCAGGCAGCACCTCCTGCCACCGGGTAACAGGGTAACCATGTGTTTTTAAAGGAAGATTAACAGTCTTCCAGACTGTAGCATTAGCCCTTTCAACCTGCCCATTGCCCTGTGGGTTGTAGCTCGTGGTACGGCTGGTGGCAATCCCCTTCCATAGCAGCGCTCGCCGCAGTTCAGCGCTCATGAATGCTGAGCCCCTATCGGTATGAATGTAATTGGGAAAACCAAAAATGCTGAAAATTCTGTCGTGACTTAACGACAGATGCTGACGAGACGTCAGGGCAGGGTTTCGCAAAGGGAAACCTGGAATATTCGTCAATTACAGTAAGGAAATATACATTTTTGTTGTTGGAAGGTAACGGCCCTTTAAAATTTAAGCTAATCCTCTCAAAAGGTTGAGTTGCCTTGATGAGACTGGCCTCCGGAGCTTTGACGTATTGCGGTTTGCATTCTGCGCAAACAGGACAGCTTTTAGTCAGTTTCCTGACTTCTTCCAGAGAGTAAGGAAGGTTGTTAGCCCTTATGTAGTGGAAGAACCTCATGAACCCTGGGTGGCACACTCTGCTATGGATCTCTTTTAGCCCCTCCAGCTGAACACCAGCAGCAGATCGTGACCATGCGTCAGAGGGATCGTTTACCTGCCCGGTCTGTACTGGATCTCATAATTATAAGTTGAGAGTTCTATTCCCCAGCGTGCCATCTTATTGTTCTTGATTTTACTTTTGTGTTTAGTACTGAACATGTAGGCTACAGATTTCTGATCAGTGACAAGAGTAAATTTTCTGCCGGTTAGAAAGTGTCTCCAAGGAACATGGGAACATAGGAAGTAGGAACAGGAGGAGGCCAAAAATGGCCCATCAAGCCTGCTCCTCCATTCAATAAGATCATGGCTGATCTAATTTATGACCTAACTCCACCTACCTGCTTTCTCCCCATATCCCCAAATTCCTAAGCTCCAGTAGCGAACAACTTCAATAATAGCCTGAGGTTCTTTCTCAATGGCAGGTTGTTTAAGTTCAGGTCTGCGTAACGTGAGGGAGAAGAATGCCACAGGTCTGCCCTTTTGATTAAGGGTTCCTGCCAAGGCACAATCTGAACCATCAGTTTCCACTTGGAATGGGACGTCCTCGTCAATGGACGAGAGTGCAGCTTTGGCAATATCAGCTTTAATTCTCTCGAAAGCCTTCAAGGCCATTGGAGAGAGAGGAAAAGATTTAGTGTCAAACAGAGGGGTGCCTTCGTGGCGTAGTCCCGAACCCATTTGCAGTAGTAGGAAAAGAATCCCATACACCTTTTAAGGGCTTTTGCTGAGTCTGGGGGTGGTAACTTCTTAAGGGGGCCAATTCTTTCCAGGTCGGGACGGATTTCGCCCTTACGGACAATGTAGCCCAGAATGGGTAGCTCTGTCGCGTTGAACACACATTTGCCCTTGTTAAATGTAAGGTTGAGTTCTTTAGCTGTTGCTAAACATTTCTTTAAGTTGTTGTCGTGCTCAGTCTGTGTTTTCCCACAGATAGTGACATTATCCAGATAGGGGAACGTACCCTGTAACTCGTACGTCCTAACAATCTTATCCATTTCCCTCTGAAACATGGACACACCATTAGTGACCCCAAAAGGTACCCTTTTAAACTGGTATAACCCCCCCCCCACCCATCAGCCTCAAAAGCCGTATAGGGCCGTTCCCTTTTCTTAATGGGGATTTGGTGATAAGCTACTTTGAGGTCGATATTGTATTGCACTATCTGATTAATCATTTCATAGATGCGTGGCAGGGGGTAGGCATCCAGGTTAGTGTAACGGTTGATTGTCTGGCTATAGTCAATAGCCAGTCGTTTCTTAGTGTGATTTTTCACAACTACCACTTGGGCTCGCCATGGACTCTTACAAGGTTCAATTACTCCCTCTAAGCAATCTCTGGGTCTCGGCTTTGATAAACTCTTTGCTGTAAGAACGGCTCTTAGTGGTAATCGGCTGACACTCAGGGGATAAATCACTGAAAAGAGAAGGAGCTTTGATCTTTAATGCAGACAGACCGCAGTAACTAGCGCAGGGGATGGTAAGTGTGGGTAGTGGCCCACTGAAATTTAACACTACACTGTTCATCTGAGATTGAATATCTAACCCCAGTAACACCGGGACATAGAGGTTTGGCATAATAAAGAGCCACGCATCAGCCAGACAATGACCCTGCAAATTTAAAGTAACTTTACACTTGTCTCGTACAGTTTTTGTAAGTTCACTACAAGCCATCGATATCTTTCGGTTCGCTGGATATCTCCGCAAATTTAAGGATCTGGCAACTTTCTCGTGGATGTAGCTGTCAGTACTCCCCAATAGACAATCAAGAGTCTCACCATTCACCTTCCCCTTCATAGTTGACCGTTCCAGTCCATAACATCCCCCAAGCTTTACAGTCAATTGAGCTATCACAGGGGATCTCTCCTCGCCGTCACTTGAAGTCGATTCAGCCTGCTCGTCTGAAAAATCTCCCTTTTCACAGTTGTCTTCCATTCCTTCAGCTCCAGGACGCATTTTCTTAGTGCTTCTATAACCATATACAGCACAGAACAGGCCAGTTTGGCCCTACTAGTCCATGCCGGAACAAATCCCCACCCTCCTAGTGCCACTGACCAGCACCTGGTCCATACCCCTCCAATACTCTCCCCTCCATGTAATTATCCAGACTTTCCTTAAATGTAAATAACGTTCATGCTTCATCCACCTCTGCCGGAAGCTTATTCCACATCGCAACCACCCTTTGCGTGAAGAAATTTCCCCTCATGTTCCCCTTATAATTTTCCCCTTTCAATCTCAAACCATGTCCTCTGGTTTGAATATCCCCCACTCTTAATCGATAAACCCTATCCATGTTGACTCTCGCCACTTCCCCCTTCTCCCCCTCCCTTTCACCGTCTCCCTCTCCCCCTCCCCTTTTCTCTCTTCTGCCTCCCCTTCCCTCTCCCCTCCCCTCTCCCCTTCCCTCTTCCCTCCCCTCTCCCCTTCTCCCCCTCCCCTTCTCTCCCTCCCCTTCTCTCCCTCCCCTTCTCCCTCTCCCCTTCTCCCTCTCCCCTTCTCCCTCTCCCCTTCCCCCCTCCCCTTCCCCCCTCCTCTTCCCCCTCCCCTTCCTCCTCCCCTTCCTCCTCCCCTTCCCCCTCCCCCTCCCCTTTCCCCCCTCCCCTTTCCCCCCTCCCCTCCACCCCCTCCCCTCCTCCCCTTCCCCCTCCCTTTCCCCCTCCCATTCCCCCTCCCCTTCCCCCCCTCCCCTTCCCCCCATCCCCTTCCCCCCCTCCCCCTTTCTCTCCTCTGTCTGCCTTAACCTGAGCTGTGTTCCAGGTGGATGCGGCGCTGGGTGCTGAGGAGATGGTGGAGACCCTAACAGATCGGAACCTGGACCTGGAGGAGAAGGTGCGCGAAATGCGGGAGACAGTCAGCGACCTGGTGAGTGCCTCAGGATGGGTGTGTGGGGGGGGGAATGGGGTGAGCATGTTGTGGTAAGGAGGGTAGGGGTTTAGAAGTGAGGGGGTGGGGATGTGTGTGGGGATAAGCGTGAGGGGGTTGGGGGTGAGGGTGTGGTGGTGGTGGTGAGGAATTGTGGGGGAAGGGAGGTTGGCTAGGGGAGGACCTCCCTCCTGTTTCTGATAGGAGTCATGTCTCTCTGCAGGAGGCCATCAACGAGATGAATGACGAGCTGCAGGAGAATGCACGGGAGACGGAGCTGGAACTGCGCGAGCAGCTCGACCTGGGGACTGCACGGGTGCGGGAGGCGGAGAAACGCGTGGAGGCAGCGCAGGAGATGGTGGCAGACTACCAGCACACCATCCAGAAATACCGGCAGCTCACCTCACACCTCCAGGTACTCTTATCGGCAATGGGCAACTCTAGCCAATACTAGCAATGGGTCCCTAGCAACAGTGTCCCCCACCCCAGTAATGGTCCCCCTAGCAACAGAGTTCCCCCCCTCCCCCAGTAATGGTCCCCCTAGCAACAGACAACAGTACCCTGGGCAAGTCTGGCAACGGACCCTGGGTAATGGTCAACTTTGGCAACGGTCCCCTGGGCATCTCTGTCAATGGTCCCCCTAGCAATGTGCAACTCTGGCAAAGATCCCCTACCAACGGGCAACACTGGCAATGGACCCCTAGCAACAGACAAATCTGGCCACGGACCCTGGGTAATGGTCAACTTTGGCAATGGTCCCCTGGGCATCTCTGTCAATGGTCCCCCTAGCAATGTGCAACTCTGGCAAAGATCCCCTACCAACGGGCAACTCTGGCAATGGACCCCTAGCAACAGACAAATCTGGCCACGGACCCTGGGTAATGGTCAACTTTGGCAACAGTCCCCTGGGCATTTCTGTCAATGGTCCCCCCATCAATGGACAATTCTGGCAATAGTTCCCCCAGCTGTGGTTCCCTGAGCAACAATAACCCCAACTATGTCCCACCTTCTGACAACAAGCCCCAACAACGATAGCCCAGGAAACTGGCAGCCCTTGCACCATTACCTCAGGGAAAGACTCCCAAACTTTAGCCGGATTACAAAACACAACTAGAAACAGATTGCCAGAAGGACAATATTAAGATAATCATGTAACCATATAACAATTAGAGCACAGAAACAGATCATCACGGCCTTTCTTGTCTGTGCCGAAACACAAAAATGAGCATGAAAGGGGATTGGGTCAGGGTGGGATCCCAGGAGGGAGAGCTTGTGGAATGCCGACAGGATGGCATTTTGGAACAGCTTGTTGATGAGCCCCCCACCCCAGGGATTGGTTATTCTGGGTTGGGTGCTGTGCAATGAACTAGAAGTGATTAGAGAGATTAAGGTAAAGGGACCCTTGGGAGACAGTGATCACAGAGTGATTGCGTTCACTGTGAAATTTAAAGAGGAGAGGGTGAAGTCCGATATGTGGGTATTTCAGTGGAGTGAAAAGTCGATTGGAAAAACACCCTAACAGGGAAGACAACAGAGCAATAATGGGTATGAGAAATGAGGAAAGTGCAGGACAGGGAGAAAACTGTGAATAGAAAAATGAGACAGTTTGACCGACGAGGGGAGTTAGAGCCAGAATAAAAGCAAAAGAGAGGGCAAGAAGGAAGCAAAAATGAGTGGGAAACTTTTCTTGGAGAAGACAACTAAGAAGGTGATTAGGAAGGAAAAGGTGAATTATGAAAGGAGGTTTGCAAATTTTGTCAAAGAGGAAATTAAAACCATTTTTCAATATATAAAGAGTAAAAGAGTGACTAAGGTAGACATTGGACTGATAGAAACTGACGCTGGAGACATTGTAATGGGAGAGAACAAGATGGCAGAGGAATGGAATGAATATTTTGGATCAGTCTTC
The DNA here is from genome assembly GCF_036971445.1 of Narcine bancroftii. Lineage (NCBI taxonomy): Eukaryota > Metazoa > Chordata > Chondrichthyes > Torpediniformes > Narcinidae > Narcine > Narcine bancroftii. Next base: position 1,378,037 of record NC_091471.1, on the reverse strand, counting down.
ACTGTGGATGACATACGTAGCAAACCGGACTCTCATGGCTCTGTCAGTAGAGAAGTGAGTGCAGTCAAGATCATAAGAGAAGGTACTCGGGAAGCTCAGTCTAAGGGTAGAGAAGCCTCCCGGACCAGATGAAATGCACACTCGGGTTTTGAAGGAGGCAGCTGTAGAGATTGTGGAGGCATTGTTGATGATCTTCCAGGAATCAATGGAGCCTGGCTTGTTTCTGGTGGACTGGAGGATTGCAAATGTCACTCCGCACATGATGGATCTGTTATCCTGACGTCAGTGGTTGGGAAGATGTCGAAGTCAATTGTCCAGGATGGGGTGACAGAATACCTTGACGTGCATGTAGAGATAGGCAGGCCCAAGTCAGCATGGTTTCCTGAAAGGAAAATGATGCCTGACATACCTACTGTAATTTTGTGAAGACATCACAAGTGGGATAAACAGGGTGTTGTGTATTTGGACAAGATGGGAGCCCATGGAATGATAAGGAAGGGTATGGGCGTGGGTAGAGGATTGGCTGGTTGGCAGGAAACAGAGGGTGGGAATACAGAGATCCTATTCTGGTTGGTTACCAGTTCCCATGGTGTTCCCCAGGGGTCGGTGTTGGGGCCACTTCTTTCTACATTGTACGTTAATGAGTTGGATTGTGGAGTAGATGGCTTTGTTGCTAAATTTGCAATAGGTGATAGGAGAGGTGGTGTGGAGGATGGTGAAAGGCTGCAAATAGATGAAGAGAACGGGCAAAGTGGAGGCTGACAAAATGCAATGTTTGAAAGTGTACAGTCATGCACTTTGGTGGAAGAAATAGGCGGGCGATTATTCTTCCAGCCTCCTGACACTTCTGGCTTTCTGCATTTTAAAAATTGATTTTAAATGATTTCCGCATTTTTCACCCGAGCTGTGTACCTGCTTGCCAGTAATGGTGAGATTAGCGTTGAAAGTATTGTACGGTGTGGGTAGAGGAGAGAGGATGTCACTGTGTACATAGACTAACAACAGCCAATAGCACAGCACAGGGATCAAAGCAACAGCATTAGCGCGGGTGCCCTGCATTGCATTGTTCAGTGATATCTCACCGAAGTTGTGTTCCTGCTGAGACTCATTTTTAAAAGACAGCCTGACTTTTCCACCCTTCATCGGCGGCCCACAGTGTTTATTCTTCGTGCACAAATCTCCTGTGTGTTCTCAACCATGTGGTCCTCCCTGAGCCCCCACTTCCGTTTCCCCTTCCCCTCCCCCCCTTCCCCAGGAGCAGCCAGCCTTGGAATTCACACCACCTCAACGGTGCTGGGTGGTGGAAGCTTGGGTTGTGACACCTGTCAAATAGCCCAGCGACATGGTTGGTGGCCCAGAGAGATACAAGAGCCACTTGGTAAGGGGGGCTCTCTTGGCTGGACTTAAGCCCATTTGCGTGGGGGCGGAGAAAGTCAATGAAAGGTAATGTTGCCAACTGAAACACAAATTGCAATCCTGTTATCAGGTTTCGAAGACCAAGTTAATCAATGATGGATTAATTTTATATAATCGCTATTCCTTAAGGCGGGAGAGAGCACACCAGAATCTAGCAAATTGGAGACGATGATTGGAATTCACCGAAATAAATACCCATTGAAGCCACAACGTGCCCGCCCGGTAACGCTGCTTATCATTATGTAGGAAATAAGAGAGCCTACAGTGGTTTCAAGTGGGATTTGGAGATTACTTTTTTCTGTCGCTCAGTGAAACAATTGATTCTTCGGGACATCAGGCTAAGAGAAGGAAAGGAGCCGAATGTGACACAGGACATGTTTATTATAAAAGTCTTCCTGAATTTCATATTTGAGGAGTCGGAGCACATTTGAACGGTGTCGCTCTAAATTTTTTTTCACCCTGTTGTATATTTTTAATTCCAGTCCCTCCCACCTGTCTGTGTGGACTCATCGTCCTGGTACTGACATAGTCTATTAGACAATGAATCTCGCCCATCCCCACCCTAACCTCCGCTTCCGTAAAATCCCCTGTATTTAAAATCCAGCCACTATTAGATACCCTACTAGTTAAAATTCCCCATTGGTTTATTTCATTACTGCCTGGGGATTGGATGCAAGTTCGGCAGGGGTACTGCTTGGGATGCCAGGTGCTGGTTATGGGCAAGTACTGCTTGGGGTCAGGAGAAGAAGACACTTTGGTCTGAGCGTAGGTCAAGCAGGTACTGCCTGGTGATCTGGAAGGGTCTTGGAGTCTGGGTACAGATGGTAGTGTCTGATACACTGTAAAAAAAAAATTGATTTTTGTTTAAAATGACTAGTCTTTAATGGCTTGAAACTAGTAATTTTGACCCCCGCTGTATGTCTCGTCCAAGCGCTCGCCTCTTTTCCTCTTTATTGACCTCAGTCATATGCCTGTTATTTAGATAGAGAGAAAATTCAGAAGTGCAAAGGGAGTTGGGGGTCCACGTGCAGGATCCCCTGAAGGTGAACCTCCAGGTTGAGTCGGTGGTGAAGAAGGCGAATGCAGGGTTGACATTCATATCTAGAGGGATAGGATACAAGAGCAGGGATGTGATGTTGAGGCTCTATAGGTCCCTGGTGAGGCCTCACGTGGAGACTGGGTACAGGTTTGGGCGATGTGTTTGAGAAAAGTTGTGCTGGCGTCAGGGAGGGTTCAGAGAAGATTGACAATACCAGGAATGAAAGGGTTAGTATATGAGGAACGTTTGTTGGCTTTGGGACTGTACTCATTGGAGTACAGAAGAAAGGGGTTGGGGGGGGGTGGAAACTCATAGAGACATTTTGAAAGGCCTTGACAGAGTAGATGTGACAAGGTTGTTTCCCATGGTGGGAGAGTCCAGGACAAGAGGGCACAACTTCAGGATAAAAGGGAATCAATTTAAAACAGATGTGGAGGAATTTCTTTGGCTAGAGGGTCGTGACTCTGTGGAACTTGTTGCCACAGGCGGCTGTGGAAGGGGGATCGTTGGGTGTATTTAAGGCAGAGATTGGCAGGTATTTGATGAGTCTGGGCATCAAGGGTAATGGAGAGAAGGCCTGGGAGTGGGGCTGACTGGGAGGATGGATTAGACTCGATGGAGCAATGGACCTCCTTCTGCTCCTATATCTTGTTAAATCCACAGAGATGGCACCCCCCCCCCCCCCACAGCAACAGCCCCCTGACAACTGCAACCCCCTGGCAACCGCATCCCCTGGCAATAACCCCCCCCCCTCCTCATGCCAGTGGAGAACCCAACCACATCCTTTCCTGGCAACAACACCCTCCAGCCCCCAGTGCCAGCAAACCCAGTCCCTGTGCCCATCCCTGTAATTGTCGCCCCTGCAGGAGGTAAACCGAGAGCTGCTGAATGAACAGGAGGCGTCTGCAGAGAGGGAGCAGCCTCTGCCCGAGATCATCGACTTCAAGATTAAGTTCGCTGAGACTAAGGCTCAAGCCAAGGTAGGTCCAGGGTCCCACAGCCCCCCCGTCCTCCCTGACCCCATCCCCCGGACGACACTCCTCCCCCGACACCCACCCTTCCCCCTCACTCCCACTGTCCTCATCCTCCCTGTCCCCCCCGACTCCACCCTCCCCCTGTCCCCAACCCTCCCCCTGTCCCCAACCCTCCCACTGACCCCATTCTCCCTGACCCTGTCCTCATCCCCCATACCACTCCTCCACCTGACCCCATGCTTCCCCGTCCCCTCTGACCTCGCTCATCCCCCTTGCTTCCCCTGATCCCACCCTTCCCCCTCACACCCCCAACCCCACCCTTCCCACTCCCTTGCTCTGACTCCACCCTTCCTCTTCGCTCCCCCGACACTACCCTTTCCCCTCGCTTCCCTGACCCTACCCTTACCCCTCCGCTTCCCTGACCCTACCCTTCCCCCTCGCTCCCCTGACCCTACCCTTCCCCCTGATTCCACCCTTCCCCCCGACTCCACCCTTCCCCGTCTAACCCAACCCTATTGACTGTGCCCTCCCTGCACTGACCCCCATTGATACTGACCCCCCACCCCCCATACTGATCATTACCCTCCTCAGGCCATTGAGATGGAGCTACGTAAGATGGAGGTGCAGCAGGCAAACAGGCACGTGTCCCTGCTGACCTCGTTCATGCCGGACTCCTTCCTGCGTCCTGGCGGTGACCACGATTGTCTCCTCGTCCTACTCCTCATCCCCCGGCTCGTCTGCAAGGTAGGAGAGGTCAAGGGGCAGTGGGAGGGGAGGGGTTAAGTCTGTTGTGGAGACTGCACCTGCGTAACGGTGCTGTGTCACAGACATGGTGTATGGTGTAACAGGCATGGTTTAACTGTGCTGTAACGGTGCTGTGTAACAGTCATGGTTTAACTGTGCTGTAACGGTGATGTGTAACAGGCATGGTTTAACTGTGCTGTAACGGTGATGTGTAACAGGCATGGTTTAACAGTGCTGTAACGGTGATGTGTAACAGGCATGGTTTAACTGTGCTGTAACGGTGATGTGTAACAGGCATGGTTTAACTGTGCTGTAACGGTGCTGTGTAACAGGCATGGTTTAACTGTGCTGTAACGGTGATGTGTAACAGGCATGGTTTAACTGTGCTGTAACGGTGATGTGTAACAGGCATGGTTTAACTGTGTTGTAACGGTGATGTGTAACAGGCATGGTTTAACTGTGCTGTAACGGTGATGTGTAACAGGCATGGTTTAACTGTGCTGTAACGGTGCTGTGTAATAGGAATAGTTTAACTGCTGTAACGGTGCTGTTTAACAGGAATGGTTTAATTGTGCTGTAACGGTGCTGTGTAATAGGAATAGTTTAAATGCTGTAACGGTGCTGTTTAACAGGAATGGTTTAACTGTGCTGTAACGGTGCTGTGTAATAGGAATAGTTTAAATGCTGTAACGGTGCTGTTTAACAGGCATGGTTTAACTGTGCTGTAACGGTGCTGTGTAATAGGCATGGTTTAACTGTGCTGTAACGGTGCTGTGTAATAGGAATAGTTTAACTGCTGTAACGGTGCTGTTTAACAGGAATGGTTTAACTGTGCTGTAACGGTGCTGTGTAATAGGAATAGTTTAAATGCTGTAACGGTGCTGTTTAACAGGCATGGTTTAACTGTGCTGTAACAGTGATGTGTAACAGGCATGGTTTAACTGTGTTGTAACGGTGATGTGTAACAGGCATGTTTTAACTGTGCTGTAATGTTACTGTGTAACAGGCATGGTTTAACTGTGCTGTAACGGTGCTGTGTAATAGGAATAGTTTAACTGCTGTAACGGTGCTGTGTAACAGGAATGGTTTAACTGTGCTGTGTGACAGGCAGCACATTTGCAGATGACACTAAGATTGGAGACATTGTAGACAGTGAGGAAGGTTTTCAAAACTTGCAGAGAGATCTGGACCAGCTGGAAACATGGGCTGAAAAAAGGCCAATGGAATTTAATGCAGACAAGGGTGAGGTGTTGCATTTTGGAAGGACAAACCAAGAAAGGACGTACACGGTGAATGGTCGGGCACTGAGGAGTGCGGTAGAACAGGGGGACCTGGGAATACAGATAAAGAATTCCTTGAAAGTGGCGTCACAGTGGACAAGGTTGTAAAGAGACCTTTTGGCTTATTGGCCTTCGTTCATCAAAGTTTTGAGTGCATGAGCTGGGATGTTATGGTAAAGTTGCATGACGTTGGTGAGGCCAAATTTGGAGGATTGTGTGCAGTTTTGGTCACCGAACTACAGGAAAGATGTCAATAAGATAGAAAGAGTGCAGAGAAGATTGACTGGGATGTTGCCCGGACTTCAGGAACTGAGTTACAGGGAAAGGTCAAACAGGTTAGGACTTTATTCCCTGGAGTGTAGAAGAATGAGGGGAGATTTGAGCGAGGTATTTAAAATTATGAGGGGGACAGACAGAGTAAATGTAGGTCGGCTTTTTCCACTAAGGGTGGGTGAGATACAAACCAGAGGACATGGGTTAAGGGCCAAAGGGGAAAGGTTTAGGGAGAACTTCTTCTCACAGAGAGTGGTGGGATGTGGAACAAGCTGCCAGCTTGTGGGCTGGCATGAATGTGGGCTCAGTTTTTAACATCCAAGAAGAATGGGAGGGGTATGGAGGGATATAGACTGGGTGCAGGTCAGTGGAACTAGGCAGAAAAATGGTTCAGCATAGACTGGAAGGGCCGAAGAAGCCTGTTTCTGTGCTGTGTAGTTCTATGGTTCTATGCTGTGTGTAAGAGACCTGTCCTCTGCCCCAGGCCGAGCTGATCAGTGTGCAGGCGCAAGAGCGGTTTGAGCTGAATGAGGACTACAGCCAGCGGCCGGGGCTCCGGGGACCTGTGGGTGAACAGATGAGCTTTGGGGCTGGACTTGTCTACTCCCTTACACTGCTTCAGGCCACCCTGCACAAATACGAACAGTGAGTGGGGTGGGGCTGCGCAGGAGGCATGCAGAGGGCAGGAAGCATGCAGGGGAAGGGGGGCAGGGGGCGTGCAGGACTAGAGACAGAGGTTGTGCAGGGGAGGGGGGTGGGGGTTGTGCAGGCAACAGTCATGGAGGGGCAGGGGTCGTGCAGGGTCAGGGTCATGCAGGGTAGGTTCAGAAGGTAGGGTCCATGCGGGAGATGGGGCGTGTGGGGGAGGGGAGGGGCGTGTAGGGGAGGGGGCGTGTAGGGGAGGGGAGGGGGCGTGTAAGGGAGGGGAGTTGGCTGGGCGTTTTGGGGTGGTGTGCTCAGTTTTGGTGGAGACCCCTGTCCTCCAGGGCCCTGGGCCAGTGTAGCGTGGAGGTGTACAAGCGGATCGGAGGTCTGTATGCGGAGATGAGCGTGCACGAGCGTGCACTGGACGTTCTCATTGAGTTGCTCCACCGTGACCAGCTGGACGAGACAGTCAACGTGGAGCCTCTCACCAAGGCCATCAAATACTATCAGGTATGGTCCTCTCACCCCCAACGGCGACCCCTCACCCCCAACGGCGACCCCTCACCCCCAACGGCGACCCCTCACCCCCACCAGTGAACCCTCACCCCCACTGGAGCCTCTCAACCCTGCCGGGGACCCCTCACCCTACTACCTTTAAACAGTTGTCTAAACATAGAAACAGCCCCTGGCAGCCCCCAGTCTCTATAGCCGAGGGTTCCGGACACAGTGGTCAGACTAGGCAATGGGATGGGAAGAGACAAGATGAAGAGGCAGGTGGCCCTGACGTCTGCTCTTTTGCCAGCATCTGTACAGCATCCACCTTCTAGAACAAAACGAGGACTGCACCGTGCAGCTGGCTGACCACATCAAGGTGAGCTCCTGGTGGTGTCATTCCTCACTTCCTCCTCAGCACCCGTCTCCATCTCACTGCCCCCGACCGTACCCATCTCCGTCTCATTGCTGCCGACCGTACCCGTCTCCGTCTCACTGCTCCCGACCATACCCGTCTCCGTCTCACCGCTCCCGTCTCCGTCTCACCATACATGACCGTACCCATCTCTATCTCACTGCACCCATCTCTGTCTCACCGCCACCAACCATACCCATCTCCATAACCTGTCTCTGTTTCACCATACATGATTGTACCCGTCTCCGTCTCACCGTACATGACCGCCCCGTTTCTGTTTCACTGCCCCCGACCATACCCGTCTCCATCTCACCGTACTGTACATGACTGTACCCGTCTGTCTCACCATACCTGACTGTATCATCTCTGTGTCACCGTACCCGTCTGCGTCTCACTGTACACGACTGTACCCATCTTTCTCACCGTATCTGACTGTACCGTCTCTCTCTCACCGTATCCATCTACGTCTCACTGAACATGACCGAACCCATCTGTCTCACCATACACGACTGTATCGTCTCTGTCTCATTGTACTCACCATACCCAACCATACCTGTCTATCTCACTGTTCCTGACTGTACCTGTCTCGGACTCACTGTCCTTGGTGACGCCCATCTTCATCTCACACTACCTGAAGTTCATTGCCCTTACCTCTCTGTACTTGACTCCATTTCCCCCTACATGGATGTATTTTATGTATCTCACCATACCTAACTCCTCAGGTACCCAAACACTCAGATAGGCACTTAGATGTATGAAACTGAGGGTCATGAGTGTGAGGTGTGGAAGAACTAGATTGTTGTGGCGCTATCTGTTGAGTGAAGGGCTGACACTGTCCTGGAATATTCTGTATTTGGGGGTGGTGGGAGGGGAGGGGGGGGGATGGAGAGGGGCATTGAAAGGAGAGGAAGCGTGGAGAGGGGCGTTGGAAGGGGAAAAGAAAGTTAAAAGGGGAAGGGGTGCTGGTGCGGGAGGTTGGTGGGTGTGGGCCAGAGGGGGGGAGGTGGTTGGGTGCATGTGGGAGTGGGGGAGGGGAATATATTGGGGGAAGGGGATGGGAGGGTGGGGGGGGAGGGGGCCGGTGCGGAGGGAGGGGGTTAGTGGTTATGGAAGGAGGGGGAGTGGAGATCATGCAGCCCCTCACCAGTGCCTGATGAGATGTGTCCATGTAACAGTTTACCCAGAGTGCCCTGGACTGCATGGCCGTGGAGGTGGGGCGGCTCCGCTCCCTGCTGCAGGTGAGCATCTGCCCTGAGGCCCCTGACCACTAACCCCCCCCCCCCCACTCTCGACCAGCCCCGACCCATGGCCCACGACCCTTAGCCGGCCCCGAGTCTCTGACCCTCAACCAACCCTGTGACCTATGGCCCCTGACCCACGACCAGCCCCGACCCATGACCCTCGTCCAGCCCCAAGTCCCCTGACCCTTGACTGGCCCCGAAACCCATGACTCACGACTGGCTCCGAGACCCATGACCCTCACCCAGCCCTGAGCCTCCTGACCCTCAACCGGCCCCGAGACCCATGACCGGCACCAAGACCCCTGATGGATGGCCCCCAACGCTCAGCCAGCCCTGAGATACCTGACCTACTCCGATGCCTGACCCCTGACTATGTACCCCCACTGGATACTCCCAAGGTATACCCCCTAATGACACTATACTCCCACCTCCCCACAGGCTGGACAGGGGTCCACAGACCTGCCCCTCCTGCTGCGGGACCTCAGCACCTCCTGTAGTGACATCCGGCAGTTCTGTAAGAAGGTTCGGAGGCGGATGCCCGGAACCACGGCTCCCGGCATTCCCACTGCCCTGACCTTTGGCTCACAGGTATGGTTCCAGGGGTTGGGGGATGTTTTCAGAGACAGGTTGTTTCCAGTATCGGAAGGGGGACAGTTCCATGTGTTGGGGACATGGTACTGGGGCGGTTCCAGGGGTTAGGGGGACGTTTCCAGTGTGAGTGGGCAAGTTCCTGAGGTCGGTGGCCAATTCCTGCTCCCTTACCAGATGTGGGGGGGGGTCCAGGGGCTGATGCCTGGGATCTGGTTCCTTCTCGCTGATGGTGCCCCCACCGTTCCTGGTCCCTGGCCAGGTGTAGGGGGGATGGGTCCAGGGCCCGGTGCCTGGCGTCTGCTCTCTGATGGTACCCCCACCGTTCCTGCTCCCTGGCCAGGTGTAGGGGAGATGGGTCCAGGGCCCGGTGCCTGGCGTCTGCTCGCTGATGATACCCCCACCGTTCCTGCTCCCTGGCCAGATGTAGGGGTGATGGGTCCAGGGCCTGGCGTCTGCTTGCTGATGGTGCCCCCACCATTACTATTCCCTGCCAGGTAGCCGACACGCTCCTGGATTGCCGCAGACACCTCACCCGCGTAGTGGCCGTCCTGCAGGAGATGGCTGCTGCCGCTGTACAGCTCATCGGACCACTCCCCGATACCGAGGGGCTCCTGCCCCACCAGCTGGAGGAGTTGGCTGTCAAAGCAACTCAGCAGGTATTCTCTGCTCCCCCTCCCCAACTCCCCTTCCTCCCCCCTCTCTACACCCCCTTGCTATTCCCTTCCCTCATTCCCCTCCCTTCCTTCTCTTGCACCCCTTCCCCTTTCTCTTTTTCCCACTTCCCCCTCCAATGAGGTAGGTTAGAAGGAAGGGGGAGGGCAATGGGGTGGGGTAGGGTGGGAAGGGGTGGGGAGGGAGGTAGTTGGGTGGGGTAGGGTGGTGGGGAGGTCTGACCTCTTCTCAGTTCGGACCTGGGAATTCAGACCACACCCTGGCCTCCCTCAGTTGATAAACACTCTTGGTCATGAAGCTTAGATATCCTGTCATGTTCTTGCTCACCTCATCCTTGATCAGTCCCGCAGGCACTTCCTCTGCTGCCATCGTACACGAAATTCACGACCGTTATACACATAATAAGCTGATCACACTGGACAACTTTTTTAAAAAAGATTTGCTTCCTGAAAACAAGTGGGGGATTCTGGCAGACAACTTCCAGCTCAACACAATGTCAGATTTGCTGTATCACGTCGAAAGTCAAGAAACATTAAATGAACTTTGATTGAATTTAGTTGGTTTAATCGGATCGTGACGCTGACACGTTGCGTCCGTTCAACCGACCTAAAAAGGTTTTGCTGTTGATTGTCGTTTGTACTCAGTGTCTGATGCCTCTCATGTCAGTGTCCAACAATAGTCAACCGGCACTGATGGATTCCCATTGCCATGATACCACTTTTCCGTGGTCGCAGTGCCCTGGTGAAACCTTTCACCACATTGGTCACTGATGACACCAAGATCAGCCGGGAAGGAGTCCGAGTGTGAACTCAGAAAATGAACTTTCAATAGCATGAAGCACTGCATGGTTTTGTCTGACTTAAAATATCACAGGAAATCACAGAAAATAGTTTGTATCTAAAAAATGATGTGGAATAGGAACATTTTATGGTGATTTTCATCATTAAGCCCCAAATCCATAAAATACACCCCAAAGTGTTCAGGTAGCAAAATCTTCCTTGTCCCATGCAATTGGAAGGTCAAGGCCGCGAACAGTTTAAACACATCCCAATCCCTCCTGCTCCTTACAGGGGCAGGACGGTGGGAGGGGGACAGGGTCTGTGGGGCCGGGTATGGGGGAGGGGGAAGGGTGACTGTGGGGCTGGGGACTGTGGAGATGGGCATGGGGGAGGGGGACGGGGTGATTGGGTTGGGTCTGCGAGTCTGATGGATGGGACCACATTGTCAACAGGTGTATGGAGCGCAGGCTGGCAGCCCTGGAGACCGCCTGCGATTGTCCTGCAGCCTGGTCATCACCACCATGAACAAGATGGCAACCGCCATGCAGGAGGGGGAGTATGATGCAGAGAGACCCCTCAGCACGGTAAGGAAAGGGGAACTGGGGTGGCAATGGGTAGGGGTGGGTGTGGATGGGGTTTGGAAAGGTGGGAGTTGACATCAGCATGTGACGGTACTTTCCCCCACCCCTGCAGCCCACCCTGGGTATGGGGTGGGTGGGGGGTTGGTGGGTGAGTGGGTGTGGATGGGGTTTGGGGGTGAGTGGGTGTGGATGGGGTTTGGGGGTGAGTGGGTGTGGATGGGGTTTGGGGGTGAGTGGGTATGGATGAGGTTTGGGGGTGTGGGTGTGGATGGGGTTTGGGTGTGGATGGTGGGTGTGCGTCAGCCTGTGACGAGACTCTCCCCCACACCCTCAGCCCCCCACGGCAGTGGAGCTGAGGGCTGCGGCCCTGCGGGCAGAGATGACAGACGCTGAGGGTCTCGGCGTGAAGCTGGAGGATCGTGACACTGTCATCAAGGAGCTGAAGAAGTCACTCAAGATCAAGGTGGGTCAGGGGAAGTGGAGAGGAGGGGAGGGGAATTGTGGAGGAGGGGAGCAGGGGGAAAGGCAGGGATTGAGGGGGGAAGAGGAAGGGGGTTGGGGGAGCAGGTGGGTCGGCGTGATCGGTCTGTGGCACTTTGGGTTGAGATGGGTCCAAGGGAAGGGGATGGGTCTGCGTCATCTGGGAGGGGAGGTAGAGAACAGGGAAAGGGGACAGGGTCTGGGGGAGCGGATGTGTTTGGGATACTTCACGGTGTGGGGGAGTGAGCTGGTGAGTATGTGACAGTTTCTTCCTCCCCCACCCCCCCCCCCCCCCCCCCCCCCCTTTCCAGGGTGAGGAGCTGAGTGAGGCCAGCGTGCGGCTCAGCCTCCTGGACAAGAAGCTGGACTGTGCATCAAGAGAGGCCGATGAAAGGGTGGAGAAAGTACAGGCTCGGCTGGAGGAGGTGCAGAGCCTGCTGAGGAAGAAGGAGAAGTGAGTTGGTCTGTCCTGGGCAGTAACCACTCACCCACCAGTCACTAACCACTCACCTCACCTGCTGGTCACTAACTGCTCACCTACCAGTTACTAACCAGTCACTAACCGCTCACTAACCAGTCATTAATCAGTCACTAACTGCTCACCCACCAGCCACTAACTAGTCACTAGCCGCTCACCTGCTGGTCATTAACTGCTTAATCAGTGTCTAATTGCTTAATCACTGGTCACTAACCGATCGCTAACCAATCCTCCACAGGTTTCTGTCTGAACCCCACTACCCAGCCCCTTCCACCCCCAACCAACCTACAGCCCTTGTGTTCCGAACGCTCCTTCCTGAGGGTAGGATGGATGTACACATGACAAAGATGTGTCATTTCTGGAGTCATGCTCTTAATATCCCTGGGAAACCCTTAGGATTTTCCTTCACATTGTCGCAAAAGCAATCTCATGTCTTCTTTTAGCCTTCCAGAGGTTTTTCTTGCATTGTTTATACTCCTCAAGTACCTCATTTGCTCCGTGTTGCCCCTATCTGTTCTACACCTCTCTCTTCTTCCGAACCAGATCACCAATATCCCTCGAAAACTTTGCCATTAATTCTAACAAGAAAATACAAACACTATCCTCTCAAAATTTAAATTTTGCCAGAAAACATTCTGTCCCAATTCACACTTGCCAGATTCTTTCTGATTCCATCAAAATGGGCCTTTCTCCAATTTAGAATCTCAACCCAAGGCCCAGACGCATCCTTCTCCATAATTTAATGACATTATGATCACTGGACCCAAAATATTCCCCGACACATACTTCTGTCACCTCTCCTGTCTCGTTCCCTAATAGGAGATCCAGTATTGCCCTCTCTCTAGTTAGTATCTATATATATTGATTTAGAAAACTTTCCTGAACATATTTGACAAACTCCAAGCCATCCAGACCTTTTACAGTTAGGGCGTCCTAGTCGATATGTGGAAAGTTAAAATCTCTGACTATCACAACCTTCTGTTTCCTGAAGCATGGGATACATGGAACCTTGGCTGTGTGGATATAAAATTGTCCTGCATGTAAAAAGCAGAGAGTGGTAGTGGAAAGAAAGTATTCTCCCTGTCCTGGGAGCCCTGCTCTTTGTGACTTTTCTAACTGACCTGAATGAAGAGGTGGAGGAATGTTTACAGATAAGTTTACGGATGACATGAAGGTTGGAGGGGTTGTGGATGGAGCTGAAGGTTTTCGAAGGTCACAAGAGGATATAGACAGGATGCAGAGTTGGGCAGACAAGAGGCAGATGGAGTTCAAACCGAATAAGTGTGAGGTGATGCATTTTGGAAGGACAAACCAGAAGGCTGAGTCCAGGGTTAATGGTCGGTTACTTAAAAGTATGGATGAACAAAGGAACCTTGGGGTCCAAATCCATACATTCCTCAAGGTCGGTGCACAGGTTGATAGGTTGGTTAAGAAGGCAAATTAGTCAGGGGAGGAGTCAGTTATCGGAGGTGGGGGGCGGGTGTTGGGTAGATCAGTTATAAGTGAACGTTAAGTATCAGATAGATATGATTAGGAGAGAGGTTGGTTTTCTGAGAGGGGGCAGTTTTTGGGAAGGGGGTCAGCGTGTGTTAAGCTGCAGAATGTATGGAGTGCTGCAGGAGATGGGCTGTGTGGAACTGCTGGAGGAGCTATTGAAGGAACTTCAGACAAGAATCAGCATGTCCAGACAGAAACCTGGAAAATCGGACACTCAGCCCCTCTAGTCTCTAATCAGCATGGACATTGAACGGGTGGGCTCAAGGATACAGGCCAAATATAGGCAGGGGAACTGCGTTGGGGGAACATTTGGACAGATCCATGGATAGGTTGGATTGTGAGACTTGGAGGCCAAATATGGGCAGGGGGACAGGAGTCAGGATGGGAATTCAGTGGATTAACTCATCAGGACCTGTGTGGGTGGGACAGGAGTTGGGATGGGTCTACAGTGGATTAACTCATCAGGACTTGTGTGAGTGGGACAGGAGTCGGGATGGTGACTTCATTTTGGGAGTGAAACAGGAGTCGGGATGGGAATTCAGTGGATTAACTCATGAGCACCTGTGTGGGTGGGACAGGAGTCGGGATGGGACTTCAGTGGTTTAACTCATCAGGACCTGTGTGGGTGGGACAGGAGTCGGGATGGGATGGGACTTCAGTGGTTTAAGTCATCAGGACCTGTGTGGGTGGGACAGGAGTCGGGATGGGAATTCAGTGGATTAACTCATGAGCACCTGTGTGGGTGGGACAGGAGTCGGGATGGGACTTCAGTGGTTTAACTCATCAGGACCTGTGTGGGTGGGACAGGAGTCGGGATGAGAATTCAGTGGATTAACTCATCAGGACCTGTGTGGGTGGGACAGGAGTCAGGATGGGATGGGACTACAGTGGATTAACTCATCAGGACCTGCGTGGGTGGGACAGGAGTCAGAATGGGACTACAGTGGATTAACTAATCAGGATCTGTGTGGGTGGGACAGGAGTCAGGATGGGACTACAGTGGATTAACTCATCAGGACCTGCGTGGGTGGGACAGGAGTCAGAATGGGACCTCAGTGGATTAACTAATCAGGATCTGCGTGGGTGGGACAGGAGTCGGGATGGTGACTTCAATGGATTAACTCATGAGGACCTGTGTGGGTGGGACAGGAGTCAGGATGGGACTCAAGTGGATGAATTCATCAGGACCTCTGTGGGTGGGACAGGAGTCGGGATGTGACTTCAGTGGATTAACTCATGAGGACCTGTGTGGGTGAGACAGGAGTTGGGATGGAACTTCAAAGGATTAACTCATCAGGACCTGTGTGGGTGGGACAGGAGTCGGGATGGGACTTCAGTGGATTAACTCATCAGGACCTGTGTGGGTGGGACAGGAGTCGGGATGGGTCTACAGTGGATTAACTCATCAGGACTTGTGTGAGTGGGACAGGAGTCGGGATGGTGACTTCATTTTGGGAGTGAAACAGGAGTCGGGATGGGAATTCAGTGGATTAACTCATGAGCACCTGTGTGGGTGGGACAGGAGTCGGGATGGGACTTCAGTGGTTTAACTCATCAGGACCTGTGTGGGTGGGACAGGAGTCAGGATGGGATGGGACTTCAGTGGTTTAAGTCATCAGGACCTGTGTGGGTGGGACAGGAGTCGGGATGGGAATTCAGTGGATTAACTCATGAGCACCTGTGTGGGTGGGACAGGAGTCGGGATGGGACTTCAGTGGTTTAACTCATCAGGACCTGTGTGGGTGGGACAAGAGTCGGGATGAGAATTCAGTGGATTAACTCATCAGGACCTGTGTGGGTGGGACAGGAGTCAGGATGGGATGGGACTACAGTGGATTAACTCATCAGGACCTGCGTGGGTGGGACAGGAGTCAGAATGGGACTACAGTGGATTAACTAATCAGGATCTGTGTGGGTGGGACAGGAGTCAGGATGGGACTACAGTGGATTAACTCATCAGGACCTGCATGGGTGGGACAGGAGTCAGAATGGGACCTCAGTGGATTAACTAATCAGGATCTGCGTGGGTGGGACAGGAGTCGGGATGGTGACTTCAATGGATTAACTCATGAGGACCTGTGTGGGTGGGACAGGAGTCAGGATGGGACTCAAGTGGATGAATTCATCAGGACCTCTGTGGGTGGGACAGGAGTCGGGATGTGACTTCAGTGGATTAACTCATGAGGACCTGTGTGGGTGAGACAGGAGTTGGGATGGAACTTCAAAGGATTAACTCATCAGGACCTGTGTGGTTCGGACAGGAGTAGGAATAGGACTTCAGTGGATTAACTCATCAGGACCTGTGTGAGTGGGACAGGAGTCGGGATGGGAATGAAAGTAAAGAGGTGACAAGATGCTTCCTCAAGTTTATCAAGAGTAAAAGGGAAGTGAGAGTAGATAGAGGATCCCTGGATGTGAGAGTAGATAGAGGACCAAGGGATGTGAGAGTATATAGAGGACCAAGGAATGTGAGAGTAGAAAGAGGACCAAGGGATGTGAGAGTAGATAGAGGACCATGGGATGTGCGAGTAGATAGAGGGCCAAGGGATGTGAGAGTAGATAGAGGACCAATAGATGTGAGAGTAAATAGAGGATAACGGGATGTGAGAGTAGATAGAGGACCAAGGGATGTGAGATAGATAGAGGACCAAGGGATGTGAGAGTACATAGAGGACCAAGGGATGTGAGAGTACATAGAGGACCAAGGGATGTGAGAGTACATGGAGGACCAAGGGATGTGAGAGTAGATAGAGGACCAAGGGATGTGAGAGTAGATAGAGGACCACGGGATGTGAGAGTAGATAGAGGACCAAGGGATGTGAGAGTAGATAGAGGACCAATGGATGTGAGAGTAAATAGAGGATAACGGGATGTGAGAGTAGATAGAGGACCACAGGAAAACGTCATAGAGTAGATAGAGGACCACGGGAAGTGAGAGTAGATAGAGGACCACGGGAAGTGAGACTTGATAGTGGACCACGGGAAGTGAGACTAGATAGAGGTTCACGGGAAGTGAGACTAGATAGAGGATCACGGGAAGTGAGACTAGATAGAGGACCACGGGAAGTGAGACTAGATAGAGGACCACGGGAAGTGAGACTAGATAGAGGACCACGGGAAGTGAGACTAGATGGAGGACCACGGGAAGTGAGACTAGATGGAGGACCACGGGAAGTGAGACTAGATGGAGGACCACGGGAAGTGAGACTAGATGGAGGACCACGGGAAGTGAGACTAGATGGAGGGCCACGGGAAGTGAGACTAGATGGAGGGCCACGGGAAGTGAGACTAGATGGAGGACCACGGGAAGTGAGACTAGATGGAGGACCACGGGAAGTGAGTGTAGATGGAGGACCACGGGAAGTGAGACTAGATAGAGGACCATGGGAAGTGAGACTAGATAGAGGACCACGGGAAGTGAGACTAGATAGAGGACCACGGGAAGTGAGACTAGATAGAGGACCACGGGAAGTGAGACTAGATAGAGGACCACGGGAAGTGAGACTAGATAGTGGACCACGGGAAGTGAGAGTAGATAGAGGACCACGGGAAAACACTGTTGGAGGAATAATAATGGGAGACAGACGGCAGAGGAACTAATTAAGTATTTGGCATTGGTCTTCACTGTGAAAGTCACCAGCCATGCGCCGGATGTCGATGGAGATTAGGGGAAATGTAGTGAGTGCAGTTACTTTTGTAAGGGAGTAACTGCTCAGAAAGCTGCAAGGTCCAAAGGTGGATATGTCTCCTGGACCAGATGGATTGAACCTTGGGTCCTGAAAGAAGGTTACTTCAGCCAGAGGGCAGTGAATCTGTGGAATTTGTTTCCACGGCGGTTGTGGAGGCCGGGTCATTGGGTGTATTTAAGGCAGAGATTGATAGGTTCTGATTAGCCAGGGCATCAAAGGTTATGGGGAGTTGGCCTGGCAGTGGGGCTGAGTGGGGAAATGGATCAGCTCATGATTAAATGGTGGGGCAGACTCGATGGGCTGAATAGGCTGTTTCAGCTCCTATGTCATTTCCCCCCACCCCCCCACAGGGAGTTTGAGGAGACCATGGATGCCCTCCAGGCTGACATCGACCAACTGGAGTCAGAAAAACTGGAACTGAAGCAGCGACTCAGCAGCCAGTCAAAGCGCAGCATCGAGGGGCTGCGGGGACCGCCCACCATCGCTACTATGGTCACCAGCATCACAGGTAGGGTTGGGGGTGGGGAGCAGGGTGGGGGAAGGAGATTCGGTCATGTCCTCTCCTCAATCATTCTACACTGGCCCCTTCCCTCCAGCTCCTCACCCCTTCTGCCCCTCCACCCTCTCCCCTCATCCTCCCCTTCCCCTCTTCCACCTTCCCATTCCCTTCTCCCCGCATCCCCCTTCCACCTCCCCCTCTATTCCCCTCTCCCCTTCCCTGGGCCCCAGCATCCCTCTGCTGCTGACTGACTGTTTCTTCTTTACCTCCTGCAACCTGACGACAGAGGAACAGTACGGAGGTACAGTGACCCCTCCCCTTCCATCTCACCTCCTCTTCCCTTGCCCTCACTCTCCCTGGTCGCGCAGCCCCTCCCTAACCCTGTGGCTGATCTCTGACACTGCCCAGGGACAGCCCCTCCATCTGAACTTGGAGAGGGCAGCACCTCCGTTATACCCTTCGCCCCCTCCATCTGATTTCTGACCTTGTGCAGGAGGAGGGGGATCGGTTCAGACGATCGCTGGCTTGGGTCCCGTGCAGGTCAAGGACTCACCGTTGTTGCTGCAGCACATCGAGGCCCTGCGTCTGTCCCTCAGGCAGCTGAAGAACGAGAACAACCTGCTGAAGGTAACCCAATCCCTCAGCTCTGGCATGGGAGAGGCAGGGCTCAGGCAGGAGAAAGGCCAGGGCTGTGTACTGCCACCCATGAGGTGCGGGAGGAAGGACCTCTACTTCTGGGCAGGGAGCTGCTGGGGAGGGAGATGAATTTGACACTCAAGGCAGTGAAGAAAGTTGCTTTCACAGAATCAGAACCAGGTTTTTATTGTCACGGAAGTGACATGAAGTTCGTTGTGTTGTGGTAGCAATATTGTGCATTACAGACTGCAAACACGCCCTAACTTTTCTCTTTTTGGCACTAATTTATTTATTAAACCAGAATTTGAGGTAGTTCTGTGGTTCATTGTCAGTTCACAAATCTGACGTCAAAGAGAGAGATGTTTTTCTATCATTGAGTTAAGTTGATTGTCATCAGATTATACAAGTAGAACGAGACCAAACCGCGTTCTCCGTTCCTCATTGCCAAATATGCAGACACACAACCAAATATAACACACGTACAGACACACAATACATAATACATAACAAACATTCATACACAAATACATAACTAAATCTTTGGCTTGGCTTTGCGGATGAAGATTTATGGAGGGGGTAAATGTCCACGTCAGCTGCAGGCTCGTTTGTGGCTGACAAGTCCGATGCGGGACAGGCAGACACGATTGCAGCGGAAAATTGGTTGGTTGAGGTTGGGTGTTGGGTTTTTCCTCCTTTGCCTTTTGTCAGTGAGGTGGGCCCTGCGGTCTTCTTCAAAGGAGGTTGCTGCCCGCCGAACTGTGAGGCGCCAAGATGCACGGTTTGAGGCGATATCAGCCCACTGGCGGGGGTCAATGTGGCAGGCATCAAGAGATTTCTTTAGGCAGTCCTTGTACCTCATCTTTAGTGCACCTCTGTCACGGTGGCCAGTGGAGAGCTCGCCATATAACACGATCTTGGGAAGGTAATGGTACTCCATTCTGGAGACGTGACCTACCCAGCGGAGTTGGATCTTCAGCAGCGTGGATTCGATGCTGTCGGCCTCTGCCATATCGAGTACTTCAATGTTAGGGATGAAGTCGCTCCAATGAATGTTGAGGATGGAGCGGAGACAACGCTGGTGGAAGCGTTCTACGAGCCGTAGGTGATGCCGGTAGAGGACCCATGATTCGGAGCCGAACAGGAGTGTGGGTATGACAACGGCTCTGTATACGCTAATCTTTGTGAGGTTTTTCAGTTCGTTGTTTTTCCAGACTAAATACTGTTACATGAAATATGAGTCTCAGCTGGTTTGTGTGAGCAGGTCCTTTCGTCGTTCAGACAGTGGGGGAAGTGTGAGCAGGTACTTCGGTTGTTCATTGAGTGAGGCAGGTGTGACCACATTCTTTTATCGTTCAGTCAGCGAGGTAGGTGAGAGCAGGTCCTTTAGTCGTTCAGTCAGTGTGGTAGGTGCGAACAGGTCCATTGGTCGTTCAGTTTGTGAGGCAGGTGTGAGCATATCCTTCGGTCGTTGACTGAGTGAGGCAGGTGTGAGCAGAACCTTTGGCCGTTCAGTCAGTGTGGTAGGTGCGAACAGGTCCATTGGTCGTTCAGTTTGTGAGGCAGGTATGAGGAGATCCTTCGGTCATTGACTGAGTTGAGGCAGGTGTGAGCAGAACCTTTGGCCTTCAGTCAGTGAGGCAGGTGTGAGCAGGTCCTTCAGTCATTCAGACAGTGGGGGGAAGTGTGAGCAGGTACTTTGGTCGTTCATTGAGTGTGGTAGGTGTGACCACATTCTTTCATCGTTCAGTCAGAGAGATAGGTGGGAGCAGGTCCTTCGGTCGTTCAGTCAGTGAGGCTGGTGTGAGCAGGTCCTTTAGTCATTCAGTCAGTGAGGCAGGTGTGAGCAGGTACTTCGGTCGTTCAGTCAGTGAGATAGGTGTGAGCAGGTCCTTTGGTTGTTGGGTGAGTGAGGCAGGTGTGAGCAGATCCTTCAGTTGTTCACTGAGTGAGGCAGGTGTGAGCAGGACCTTTGGCCATTCAGTCAGTGAGGCAGGTGTGAGGAGGTCCTTCAGTCATTCAGACAGTGGGGGAAGTGTGAGTAGCTACTTCGGTCGTTCAGTGAGTGTGGTAGGTGTGAGCAGGTCGTTCACAGAGTGAGTCAGGTGTGAGCAGGTCCTTTGGTCGTTCAGTGAGTGGGGGAAGTGTGAGCAGGTACTTTGGACATTCAGTCAGTGAGGCAGGTGTGAGCAGGTCTTTCGGTCGTTCAGTCAGTGAGGCAGGTGTGAGCGGGTCTTTCGGTCGTTCAGTCAGTGAGGCAGGTGTGAGCGGGTCTTTCGGTCGTTCAGTCAGTGAGGCAGGTGTGAGCGGGTCTTTCGGTCGTTCAGTCAGTGAGGCAGGTGTGAGCGGGTCTTTCGGTCGTTCAGTCAGTGAGGCAGGTGTGAGCGGGTCTTTCGGTCGTTCAGTCAGTGAGGCAGGTGTGAGCGGGTCTTTCGGTCGTTCAGACAGTGAGGCAGGTGTGAGCGGGTCTTTCGGTCGTTCAGTCAGTGAGGCAGGTGTGAGCGGGTCCTTCGGCCATTCAGTCAGTGAGGCAGGTGTGAGCGGGTCTTTCGGTCGTTCAGTCAGTGAGGCAGGTGTGAGCGGGTCCTTCGGCCATTCAGTCAGTGAGGCAGGTGTGAGCAGGTCTTTCGGTCGTTCAGTCAGTGAGGCAGGTGTGAGCAGGTCTTTTGGTCATTCAGTCAGTGAGGCAGGTGTGAGCAGGTCTTTCGGTCGTTCAGTCAGTGAGGCAGGTGTGAGCGGGTCTTTCGGTCGTTCAGTCAGTGAGGCAGGTGTGAGCGGGTCTTTCGGTCGTTCAGTCAGTGAGGCAGGTGTGAGCGGGTCTTTCGGTCGTTCAGACAGTGAGGCAGGTGTGAGCGGGTCTTTCGGTCGTTCAGTCAGTGAGGCAGGTGTGAGCGGGTCCTTCGGCCATTCAGTCAGTGAGGCAGGTGTGAGCGGGTCTTTCGGTCGTTCAGTCAGTGAGGCAGGTGTGAGCGGGTCCTTCGGCCATTCAGTCAGTGAGGCAGGTGTGAGCAGGTCTTTCGGTCGTTCAGTCAGTGAGGCAGGTGTGAGCAGGTCTTTTGGTCATTCAGTCAGTGAGGCAGGTGTGAGCAGGTCTTTCGGTCGTTCAGTCAGTGAGGCAGGTGTGAGCAGGTCTTTCGGTCGTTCAGTCAGTGAGGCAGGTGTGAGCAGGTCTTTCGGTCATTCAGTCAGTGAGGCAGGTGTGAGCGGGTCTTTCGGTCGTTCAGTCAGTGAGGCAGGTGTGAGCGGGTCCTTCGGCCATTCAGTCAGTGAGGCAGGTGTGAGCGGGTCCTTCGGCCGTTCAGTCAATGAGGCAGGTGTGAGCAGGTCTTTCGGTCGTTCAGTCAGTGAGGCAGGTGTGAGCAGGTCTTTCGGTCGTTCAGTCAGTGAGGCAGGTGTGAGCAGGTCTTTCGGTCATTCAGTCAGTGAGGCAGGTGTGAGCGGGTCTTTCGGTCGTTCAGTCAGTGAGGCAGGTGTGAGCGGGTCCTTCGGCCATTCAGTCAGTGAGGCAGGTGTGAGCAGGTCTTTCGGTCGTTCAGTCAGTGAGGCAGGTGTGAGCAGGTCTTTCGGTCGTTCAGTCAGTGAGGCAGGTGTGAGCAGGTCTTTCGGTCATTCAGTCAGTGAGGCAGGTGTGAGCAGGTCTTTCGGTCGTTCAGTCAGTGAGGCAGGTGTGAGCAGGTCTTTCGGTCGTTCAGTCAGTGAGGCAGGTGTGAGCAGGTCTTTCGGTCCTTCAGTCAGTGAGGCAGGTGTGAGCGGGTATTTCGGTCGTTCAGTCAGTGAGGCAGGTGTGAGCAGGTCTTTCGGTCGTTCAGTCAGTGAGGCAGGTGTGAGCAGGTCTTTCGGTCGTTCAGTCAGTGAGGCAGGTGTGAGCAGGTCTTTCGGTCGTTCAGTCAGTGAGGCAGGTGTGAGCAGGTCTTTCGGTCATTCAGTCAGTGAGGCAGGTGTGAGCGGGTCTTTCGGTCGTTCAGTCAGTGAGGCAGGTGTGAGCAGGTCTTTCGGTCGTTCAGTCAGTGAGGCAGGTGTGAGCAGGTCTTTCGGTCGTTCAGTCAGTGAGGCAGGTGTGAGCAGGTCTTTCGGTCGTTCAGTCAGTGAGGCAGGTGTGAGCGGGTCTTTCGGTCGTTCAGTCAGTGAGGCAGGTGTGAGCGGGTCTTTCGGTCGTTCAGTCAGTGAGGCAGGTGTGAGCGGGTCTTTCGGTCGTTCAGTCAGTGAGGCAGGTGTGAGCAGGTCTTTCGGTCGTTCAGTCAGTGAGGCAGGTGTGAGCAGGTCTTTCGGTCGTTCAGTCAGTGAGGCAGGTGTGAGCGGGTCTTTCGGCTATTCAGTCAGTGAGGCAGGTGTGAGCGGGTCTTTCGGTCGTTCAGTCAGTGAGGCAGGTGTGAGCGGGTCTTTCGGTCGTTCAGTCAGTGAGGCAGGTGTGAGCGGGTCTTTCGGTCGTTCAGTCAGTGAGGCAGGTGTGAGCGGGTCTTTCGGTCGTTCAGTCAGTGAGGCAGGTGTGAGCGGGTCCTTCGGCCATTCAGTCAGTGAGGCAGGTGTGAGCAGGTCTTTCGGTCGTTCAGTCAGTGAGGCAGGTGTGAGCAGGTCTTTCGGTCGTTCAGTCAGTGAGGCAGGTGTGAGCAGGTCTTTCGGTCGTTCAGTCAGTGAGGCAGGTGTGAGCGGGTCTTTCGGTCGTTCAGTCAGTGAGGCAGGTGTGAGCGGGTCTTTCGGTCGTTCAGTCAGTGAGGCAGGTGTGAGCGGGTCTTTCGGTCGTTCAGTCAGTGAGGCAGGTGTGAGCAGGTCTTTCGGTCGTTCAGTCAGTGAGGCAGGTGTGAGCAGGTCTTTCGGTCGTTCAGTCAGTGAGGCAGGTGTGAGCGGGTCTTTCGGCTATTCAGTCAGTGAGGCAGGTGTGAGCGGGTCTTTCGGTCGTTCAGTCAGTGAGGCAGGTGTGAGCAGGTCTTTCGGTCGTTCAGTCAGTGAGGCAGGTGTGAGCGGGTCTTTCGGCTATTCAGTCAGTGAGGCAGGTGTGAGCGGGTCTTTCGGTCGTTCAGTCAGTGAGGCAGGTGTGAGCGGGTCTTTCGGTCGTTCAGTCAGTGAGGCAGTTGTGAGCGGGTCTTTCGGTCGTTCAGTCAGTGAGGCAGGTGTGAGCGGGTCTTTCGGTCGTTCAGTCAGTGAGGCAGGTGTGAGCGGGTCCTTCGGCCATTCAGTCAGTGAGGCAGGTGTGAGCAGGTCTTTCGGTCGTTCAGTCAGTGAGGCAGGTGTGAGCAGGTCTTTCGGTCGTTCAGTCAGTGAGGCAGGTGTGAGCAGGTCTTTCGGTCGTTCAGTCAGTGAGGCAGGTGTGAGCAGGTCTTTCGGTCGTTCAGTCAGTGAGGCAGGTGTGAGCAGGTCTTTCGGTCGTTCAGTCAGTGAGGCAGGTGTGAGCAGGTCTTTCGGTCGTTCAGTCAGTGAGGCAGGTGTGAGCAGGTCTTTCGGTCGTTCAGTCAGTGAGGCAGGTGTGAGCGGGTCTTTCGGTCGTTCAGTCAGTGAGGCAGGTGTGAGCGGGTCTTTCGGTCGTTCAGTCAGTGAGGCAGGTGTGAGCGGGTCTTTCGGTCGTTCAGTCAGTGAGGCAGGTGTGAGCAGGTCTTTCGGTCGTTCAGTCAGTGAGGCAGGTGTGAGCAGGTCTTTCGGTCGTTCAGTCAGTGAGGCAGGTGTGATCGGGTCTTTCGGCTATTCAGTCAGTGAGGCAGGTGTGAGCGGGTCTTTCGGTCGTTCAGTCAGTGAGGCAGGTGTGAGCGGGTCTTTCGGTCGTTCAGTCAGTGAGGCAGGTGTGAGCGGGTCTTTCGGTCGTTCAGTCAGTGAGGCAGGTGTGAGCGGGTCTTTCGGTCGTTCAGTCAGTGAGGCAGGTGTGCCCAGGATATGGCCTTTGTTCACATTCTTCTGGTTATTGCATGAAGTTCCACTCTTGTTGCCGGAGGAAACATACAGGAGGTAGAAATTTGCCAGGATGTGGACAGAGGTTGAGCGGTGTAATTAGGAGAGATGGGGGAGCGTTCCCATTGCCCGACCCATCAGCTGATGGAGGTTTCGCAAATTGAGAGGTAGTGAAAGGTCAGTGTGGTTTTCCCAGCAAGTTTTTAAGGTGGGAGGGGGCAGGATTAAAGGGATCTCAGAGTCTCCTCTTCACACAGAGGATGGTGGGTGTTTGGAACCAGTTTTGAAGATGCTTGCATGGGAATGGTTATGAGGATATGGTCCGAACACATGCCAGTGGGACTATGGGAGATCAGCATTTTGACCTGCAGAGATGAGTTGGGCTGAATAGCCTTGTGTCTGCTGTGTGATACACTGAAGGGGAGCGTAGTGATGTTCCACCATTACGTGGGAGTGCGGATGTGCCTATCACCACTGTGGCTGAGGGGTCTCTGGGAAACGAATCCTAGGGGATATGGAGAGGGGCTGGACCGCTGGCCGCACCATGAAAGGGTCAGGAAAGGCATTTGACAAGCGTTTGGAGGTTTGGGGCATGTGGGGAAATGGGGCGAGTGTTGCACTGCCTGCTGCATCCCTCTCTGACTGGCTTCTCTCTCGGTGTGCAGGCTGCCCAAATGAGGGCCGAGTTGGCTGCCTTGCCCCCTATCCACGTCCCAAAGATGTCGGTGAGCCGGGCCAGCAAGGCTGAAGACGTTGCCATTGGAGCCCTGAGCAGGAAGGCTGGAGAGTTACTGCAGAATCTACAGCAGATCAGTGCTGGGGTCCGAGTGGTGGATGTGTCAGAGCAGGCCAAGGGTCAGTGGGGGATGGCAGAGGCATGCAAGGACAGGGGAGGAGGATAGGGTGAGAAGGGAGTGGCGGGGTAGGGAGGGCAAAGGGGATGAGCGAGGCGGGAGGGCCAGGAGGGAGTATTGGGTGGATGGGAGGCGGGGGTGGGAGAGGGTGGAGAGGCAGTGAGAGAGGGGTAGGGGATGGGGGCTGGGGAGGGAGGAAGAATAGTTAAAGGTAAAGTGGGATTGGCAAGGGGAGAGCAGCAGGGGGATGGGCGACGAGGGATCTCCCTCTCGTGCGGACACCCCAGGGACGGCAGTGAGATGTCATCATCCCCCCAGAGTCAGTTGACTGTTGGAGCCAGTCACATGACTGGGTGGTCATGGGACTCCCTGCAAATTCCTGTAGCCCCAATCCTGCAGGCATGGGTGCAGCCCCATTGCAGCCCTGGTGAGTAATGCGAGCTTCTGTTCCAGGTGGCGTGGTGGAGCGAAGACAGAACCCTACAGCACAGCTCATGGCGCAGGCAACACGCCTCCAGCAGCTGCAGCAGAGCGTGGAGCACATCAAGGTAAGTATTGACACCGCGGGCGGGCGCAGGTAGCACGGCTGCAGTCCCTCCACCATGGGGGCCGAGCAGGGGGCTGCACGACCTGTGATGGGCAAGAGCTGTGCGTGTGTGAGGCGGTGAAGGGGAACTGAGGGTGGGTGAAGTGGAGTTGAAGGTGGGGGAACTTCGGGTGGAAGGGAGCTGGG
The DNA here is from genome assembly GCF_036971445.1 of Narcine bancroftii. Classification (NCBI taxonomy): domain Eukaryota; kingdom Metazoa; phylum Chordata; class Chondrichthyes; order Torpediniformes; family Narcinidae; genus Narcine; species Narcine bancroftii. The sequence goes on along the minus strand of NC_091471.1, from coordinate 1,352,155 downwards.
GGTGGGGGCAGGGGTCTGGGGCCAACCTGCTCCTATTTTTTTCTTATGAGATACAAACCAGAGGACATGGGTTAAGGGTGAAAGGGGAAAGTTTTGGGGGGATCATCTTCACAGAGAGGGGGTGGGGTGGACCTGAACTTCACTGGAAGTACCTTCTTATGCTGGGTTTTTACTCCCCCATTTATAGAAATCTGATCATTTGACCGAGTTCTAAGAAGGTGCAGGGCTCTGTGAAGGGAAGGTCGTGCCCCACTAGTCTAATTGAGTTATTTGAGGAGGTAAAAAAAAATTGATGAGGGTCGGGGGATAGATATGGTGAACGTGGATTTTAGTAAAACATTTGACAAGGTCCACACGAGAGACTCATCCAGAAAGTCATGAGGGACGGGATCAGTGGAACCTTGGCCGTGTGGGTAAAAATTGGCTTGTAGGAAGAAAGCAGAGAGTCGTAGTGGAAGGAAAGGATTCTGACTGGAGGTCAGGGACTAGTGGAGGGGCCGCAGGGCTCTGTTCTGGGACCCCTGCTCTTTGTGATGTTTATAAATGACCTAGGTGAAGAAGTGGAAGGATGGGTCAGTAAGTTTGTAGATGGAGCTGAGGGTTGTCGAAGGTTACCAGAGGATATAGACAGGATGCAGAGTTGGGCAGAAAAGTGGCGGATGGAGTTCAATCTGGATAAGTGAGAGGTGATGCATTTTGGAAGGACAAACCAGAAGGCTGAGTCCAGGATTAATGGTTGGTTAATTTACAGGACAGGATAGTGGGGTAGGGGAAGCTGCAGGCAGGGGCAGGAGTTGCTGTGGGTGGGAGAGGGCAGAGCTTCAAGAAGAGGATGGGGAGATGGGGGAGGGGAGCTGCAGGTGGGGTCTGTGGGCGGATCTGAGAGTGGGGTAAGGAGGAAGTGGAGCTGTGGGTGGGGGCAAGTGGAGCTGTGAACAATAACCCTGCTCGCCTCTCTCCAGGACGAGGTGGAACGCCTGTCAGTGACTCGGTCGGGAGCTCGTGCCTCTTCAGATTTTGCAATGTTCCCCACCACGGCCTTCACCAAGGTGAGTTTACCCCCCTCCCAGGGGATTCCCACCTACCTCGGTGAGTGCCCGCCCCTTCCCTATGCCCCTCCCCACCCCTTATAATTCCCTGTAGGCACTGGAAAAACCACATCATAAAATAGTACACAGAACCAGGCCCACCTTGTCCATGCTGCCCTTCCCTGGCCCCATTTGACCCATTTCCCAGAATGAACCCCTGCAGAGATGGGTGGAAGGCCCCATTGCATCCCGCATGCAGGGGTCAGGAGGGTCGTTCCCCACCAGCCCGTGCCAGTGGTCCACTCCACCCTCACCACCCCAGCGAGAGGAAGCAGATGGAGCGGTCGTGATCGGTAGGAATACCAGGCCGCCCCTGGAGAAAACACTGGTTCATCACAAATCTTTATTTACACTTTACATTGTCCTGACTTGTCGGGGCAGGGGGGGGGGGGGGGGGGGGAGGGGTTCACACAGGCATGATGGAGGGTGGGGACATCTGAGAGGATATGATGTCTATGATGGGACGTCCAGGGAGGTGGAGTGTTTGACATTGGGGCGAACCTGGACAAAAGGGGGAAGGGCTGTGCCCACGGGGATAGCAGTGGGATGATCACTCTCGTCTCTTTCACAGGCCCAGGAGGAGCAGAGGTCGGAGGCAGTGTGCGTGGGCAAGGTGGTCCTGCCATGTCCACCCGGGCAGGGGCAGTGTCATCGTGTAATGCTGATACAGGAGCAGCTGATCGAGTTGCACACCCGCCTCATCTCCTAGACCCCACCCCTCGTCTCCTCGACCCCACCCCTCGTCTCCTCGACCCCACCCCTCGTCTCCTCGACCCCACCTCTCGTCTCCTCGACCCCACCCCTCGTCTCCTCGACCCCACCCCTCGTCTCCTCGACCCCACCTCTTGTCTCCTAGACCCCACCCCTTGTCTCCTTGACTCCACCTTTCATCTCCTAGACCCCATCCTCATCTCCTCGGCCTCGCCTTTTCGCCTGGACCCCTGCATCTCCTAGAGCCCCTCCCCAAGTGCCCATAGACCTGCCTCACCCCTCCTGCACAATGCGACCCCTCTCCCAACCGAGCAGTGCTCTTGCTGATGTTGGACCCTTGTCCACACCACTGTGGATTAACCCCTCAAAGCCCGGATGCTACCCATTGCATTCTCAGTGCCAGGCGTGGGGAATGCCCGGGGAGTGCTCCTGCTGGAACCAGGGTGTATGCAGGGAGGTGGATCTCCCATCGTGCCTGGGGCTTTGCTACTGAATAAATATGTACTGAGCTGATGACCGAGTCTTGTCCTTCCTCACTGAACACCAAGCGGCCTGGTCGTGGAGGGAGGGGGTTGCCATTGTGAGGCCAGGGTTGAGGAACGCGCTGGGCTGAGGTTGAATCAGAACTGGGAGCAGGATTCCCCCCAACCCAGAGGAATAGAGAGCACCACTGGCAGGACTGAGGGGAGGGGGGAACCATTCTTCGGGCACAGGGTAAGGATCCCACAGGGATCCAGGGGACTGTGTGGGGATTCAGGGGACAGGGCAGAGGAACAGACTGCACGGGGTTCCCAAGGACAGGGCAGAGCAGCTGGCAAGCTCTGGGTGCTTCAGTAGCCAGTGGAGCCATGGCTTCCTGGCCTTTGGGGGCCCCACTGGTGTGGATGATGGGCATATGGCCCCAAGTTCCACTGGTAACTCGGGCACCGTCTCAGCACCAGTCTGTCGTGCACCAGCCTCCAGCGACGATCAAAGCCCAACACGTCCACGGAGGAGCGAGGGTTGGGACAAGCCCACGCGTTATGCTGGCCTGTGTTGGAAGGAGCATAGTATACAGTGGGGTAGTATCAAGGGGCTGAAGGGCTTGCATCTACTGTAGGAACAGGTGGGTCAGGTCACAGCTTTTGGAGTGGATTCATGTTTGAAAACACTGACCTGCACAACAGTGCTGGTATCTGATCCACACCCGTCATGCAATGGGGTGACCACACAGGATTCCCAGACTGATATTGCTGCCACATGACCTCCCCCATCCCCCTTGCCCAGTTTTAAACATTCCACAGCACCACACTGTAATAGGCCTTTCCATCACACGAGCCCGTGCTGCCCCCACCCGTATGGGGGAAATCCCATGCAGACTCCTTACAGAATGCACTGGATTCAAACCCCGGTTCGGATCGTTGGCACTGTAATGACGTTGCGTTAACCGCAAAGACCCAAAACCTCTCCTCGATACTTTACCGTAATGTCCCAACCCCTCTACTCGATATTTTACTGTGAGGTCCCAACACCTGCTCTCGATACTTTACCGTGAGGTCCCAACTCCTGCTCTCGACACTTTACAGTAATGTCCCAACTCCTCTACTCAATACCATAACATACTGTACTCAATACCTTACCGAAACGTCCCAACGACTGCACTCGATACTTTACCGTAACGTACCTACTCCTACACTCAATACTTTACTGTACCATCACAAACCCCTCTACTCGATAATTTACCATAAGGTCCCAACTCCTTCATTCGATACTTTACCATAACGTCCCAACACCTCTACTCGATACTTTACCGTAACATCCTATACTCAATACTTTACCGCAACGTCCTAACTCCTGCTTCGATACTTTACTGTAATGTCCCAACTCTTGCACTCGATACTTTACCGTAACATTCTATACTCAATACTCCACTAAACTTTACCGAAACATACCGACTCCTGATCTCGATACTTTACCGTAACGTCCTATACTCAATGCTTTTCCGTAAAATCCTATACTCAATGCTTCACTGTATCGTCCCAACACCTGCTCTCGATACTTTACCATAAGGTCCCAACCCCTCTCCTCGATACTTTACTGTTACGTCCCATCTCCTGCACTCAATACTTAACATAAAGTCCCAAATCCTGCACTGGATTCTTTACCGTAACGTCCCAACCCCTCTATTCGATACTTTACCGTAACGTCCCAACTCCTGCTCTCGATACTTTACCATAACTTCTCAACCCCTCTACTCAATATTTTACCATACCATCCCAACCCCTCCATTCGATACTTTACCATAACATTCGATACTTTACCGTAATGTCCCAACTCATGCACTTGATACATTACCGTAAAGTCCCAACCCATGCACTTGATACATTACCGTAAAGTCCCAACCCCTCGACTCGATCATTCACGGTAACGTCCAAACCCCTCTACTCGATACTTTACCATAATATCCTATACTCTATACCATAAGGTCCTAACGCCTGTACTCGATACTTTACCGTAAGGTCCCAACCCCTCTACTTGATACTTTACCGTAATATCCTATACTCAATACTTTACCATAAACTCCCAACCCCTCTCCTCGATACTTTACCGTAAGGTCCCAACCCCTCTCCTCGATACTTTACCGTAACGTTCCAATCCCTCTACTTGATACTTTACCAGAATATCCTATACTCGATACTTTACCGTAAGCTCCCAACCCCTCTCCTCGATATTTTACCGTAACATCCCAACTCCTGCACTCGATACTTTACCGTAATGTTCTAAGTCTTGCACTCGATACTTTACCGTAAGGTCCCAACTGCTGCTCTCGATACTTTACCGTAACATCCCAACCCCTCTACTTGATACTTTACCATAATATCCTATACTCTATACTTTACTGTAACATTCGATACTTTACCGCAAGCTCTCAACCCCTCTCCTCGATACTTTACCATAATGTCCCAACTCCTGCTCTCGATACTTTACCGTAAGGTCCCAACTGCTGCTATCGATACTTTACCATAACATCCTAACCCCTCTACTTGATACTTTACCGTAATATCCTATACTCTATACTTTACCGTAACATTCGATACTTTACCGCAAGCTCTCAACCCCTCTCCTCGATACTTTACCGTAATGTCCCAACTCCTGCTCTCGATACTTTACCGTAAGGTCCCAACTGCTGCTCTCGATACTTTACCGTAAGGTCCCAACTGCTGCTCTCGATACTTTACCGTAACATCCCTATCCCTCTACTTGATACTTTACCATAATATCCTATACTCTATACTTTACCGTAAGGTTCCAACCCCTCGCCTCGATACTTTACTGTAACTTTCGATACTTTACCATAACATCCCAACTCCTGCTCTCGATACTTTACCGTAACGTCCCAATCCCTCTACTTGATACTTTACCGTAATATCCCAACTCCTGCACTCGATACTTTACCGTAACGTTCTAAGTCTTGCACTCAATACTTTACCATAAGGTCCTATACTCAATACTTTACCATAATGTCCCAACTCCTGCTCTCGATACTTTACCGTAACCTCCCAATCCCTCTATGTGTTACTTTACCGTAACATTCGATACTTTTCTGTAAGATCCCAACCCCGCTCCTCGATACTTTACCGTAAGGTCCAAACCCCTCTCCTCGATACCTTACCGTAAGGTCCCATGTCCTGCACTCGATACTTTACCGTATCTTCCCAACCCCTCCACTCGATACTTTACCGTAAGGTCCCAACTCCTGCACTCTATACTTTACCGTGAGGTCTCAGCTCCTGCTCTCGATACTTTACCGTAACGTCCTAACTCCTCCACTCAATACTTTACCGTAACATCCTATACTCAGTGCTTTACCGTAACATCTCAACTCCTGCACTGGATACTTTACCGTAACTTCCCAACCCCTTTACTCGATACTTTACTGTAATATCCTATACTCTATACTTTATCATAACATTCGATACTTTACCGTAAGGTCCCAACTCCTGCACTCGATACTTTACCGTAACTTCCCAACCCCTTTACTCGATACTTTACTGTAATATCCTATACTCTATACTTTATCATAACATTCGATACTTTACCGTAAGGTCCCAACTCCTGCACTCGATACTTTACCGTAACTTCCCAACCCTTCTACTCGATACTTTACCATACTGTCCCAACCCCTCTACTCGATACTTTACTGTAATATCCTATACTCTATACTTTATCGTAACATTCGATACTTTACCGAAAGGTCCCAACTCCTCTCCTCGATACCTTACCTTAAGGTCGCAACCCCTCTACTCGATACTTTACCGTAACATTCGATACTTTACTGTAACGTCCTAACCCTTCCACTCGATACTTTACCATAACATCCTATTCTCAATGCTTTACCGTAACATCTCAACTCCTGCTCTCGACACTTTACAGAAACATACCAAACCACTCTACTCGATACTTTACCGTAACATACTGTACTCGATACCTTACCGAAACGTCCCAATGCCTGCACTCGATATTTTACCGTATCGTCTCTACTCGATATTTTACTGTAAGGTCCCAACTCCTGCTCTTGATACTTTACCATTATGTCCCGACCCCTCTACTCGATACTTTACTGTAACATCCTATACTCAATAGTTTACTGCAACGTCATAACTCCTGTTTCGATACTTTACTGTAACGTCACTACATCTACACAATATTTTACCGCAACATCCAATATTCAATATATTACCGTAACGTCCCAACTACACTACACGATACTTTACTAAAACGTCCCGACTCCTGCTCTTGATACTTTACCGTAACGTCCTATACTCAATGCTTCACCGTAATGTCCTAACTCCTTCATTCGATACTTTACCGTAACGTCCCCTCCTGCGCTCGATACTTTACCATAATATCCCAACTCCTTTACTCGATACTTTACCGTAACGTCCCAACCCCTGCACTCGATACTTTACTGTAACGTCCCAACTCCACTACACGGTACTTTACCAAAACGTTCCAACTCCTGTATTCGATACTTTACCGTAACTTGCCAACCCCTCTACTCAATACGCTACCATAACATAACGTACTCGATACTTTACCGTAACGTCCCCTCCTGCGCTCGATACTTTACCATAATATCCCAACTCCTTTACTCGATACTTTACCGTAACGTCCCAACCCCTGCACTCGATACTTTACTGTAACGTCCCAACTCCACTACACGGTACTTTACCAAAACGTTCCAACTCCTGTATTCGATACTTTACCGTAACTTGCCAACCCCTCTACTCAATACGCTACCATAACATAACGTACTCGATACTTTACCGTAACGTCCCGACTCCTGCATTTGATCTTTACAGTAACGTCCTAACCCCTTAACTCGATACTTTACCGTAACATCCCAACTCCTTTTACCCCCCTGTTCTGTCTAACGCAATGGAAGTCTGGTACATTGAGCTGCCAGTCCTGCCCCTCCTGCTACCAAATTTCAACTAATGGACACAATGTCATAATTCCACAATCCAATCCATGCTCTAAGCCCATCTGCTTTACCTACAATAATCCTTTCATTGAAATAGATGCACCTGAGAACAATTTCACCACATACAACACGTTGAATCTAATGGTACATGTAATTTTCACATCATCTTTTCACTCCTCTACCTGCTCTGTCACTCTGGTTCCCCCCCCCCACCCCATAAATCTAGTTGAAACCCACCAGAACAGCACGAGTAAAACTTCCCACAAGGATATCAGATACAAACTGTCCCATCAGAACAGGCCCCACCTTCCCTGGAAGAGCCCAATGATCCAGGAGTTTAAAGCCCTCCCTCCTGCACCAGGTCATTAGCCACGTTTTGAGCTACATTATCCTCCTATCTCTAACCTCACCAGCACGTGGCACGGGTAGCATTCTTGAGATCACTACCCTGGAGGGTACTGTCCTTCAATCTAGCTGAACACTCCCTGCATGACCCCCTCACCCTTCCTTCCCACATCATTGATCCCAACATGGACCACGACATCTGGCTGCTCACCCTCCCTCCTGACCATGAGGGGGAGCGACGAAACGGGGTGACATACCTGAAGTGCCAGTGGCATTGTCCGAACCGGGCCTGATGCAGTGTCTGACCCCTCTGTTCCGGCCAAGAGTCCTGGCTCTATGACTGCCTCCCTCCTGCAGCACTGTTTTTGGGAAACATGGATCACACAGGGTCATAGGTGGTGGCCCCAACCACCCTCCCCTGCACATCTTCACAATCCCCCTATACCCTCACATCCCCCCCACACCCCCACAATGCCCCGTGCTCCCCCACATGACCCAATATGCAAAATGGGATTAAAAGGCAGGCTGTGGGGGTGGGGGTTACCAAGTGGAGGGGTTACCAAGTTGGGGGGGGGGGATCCCGGTACAAGGGGGTTCCTGGGTGGAGATTACCAAACAGGGAGGGTCCCAGTGAGGTGGGGGCTTGGGTCCCGGTGAGGGGGGAGGTTGGGTCCCGGTGAGGGGGGGGGGGGGGGCTTGGGTCCCGGTGAGGGGGGGGGGGGGCTTGGGTCCTGGTGAGGGGAGGCTTGGGTCCCGGTGAGGGGGGGGCTTGGGTCCCGGTGAGGGGGGGGCTTGGGTCCCGGTGAGGGGGGGGCTTGGGTCCTGGTGAGGGGGGGGCTTGGGTCCCGGTGAGGGGGGGGCTTGGGTCCCGGTGAGGGGGGGCTTGGGTCCTGGTGAGGGGGGGGGCGCTTGGGTCCCGGTGAGGGGGGGGGGTGCTTGGGTCCCGGTGAGGGGGGGGACGCTTGGGTTCCGTTGAGGGGGGGGGACGCTTGGGTTCCGTTGAGGGGGGGACGCTTGGGTTCCGTTGAGGGGGAGGGCTTGGGTCCCGGTGAGGGGGGGCTTGGGTCCCGGTGAGGGGGAGCTTGGGTCCCGGTGAGGGGGGCTGGGTTCTGATTTGCATTCCTTGGTGGTGTTTACCTGGCCTGCGTCCCCGGGGCTCAGACACCCCCCAGGCCTCGGCAATGTGTCGCAGCAGCAGTTGGGTGATGTGGCGGTGAGCCAGCTGGTTCCAGTGGATGCCGTCAGTGGCCTGGTGCGATATCTGGAGCCGGAAGTGGAAGTGAAGGTCCAGCACGTCGTAGCCATGCGTTGATGCCAACCATGCCGCGTCAAAGTTTGCCGTAATCACATCGGTATTCAAGCTCGCTGCCAGGGTCTGCAGCTGTGGAACAGTGCGCTTGGCATTACCAGGGCAGTCAGCGTTACCAGGGAGGGGGTCGGCATAACTGGGGCAGTGGGTATTACCAGGGAGGGGCCGGCATAACCGAGAGAGTGTTATCAAAGCTGTTGGCATTACCAAGGAAGTGTGGCATTACCGTGACAGTTAGCATAATCAGGGAGGGGTCAGCATTACTGAGGAGGGGTTGATGTTATCAGGATGGTTGGTGTTAATGGGGGAGACAAAGGTGTGACTGGGGAGGTGTTACTGGGGGGGGGTGTGTTGGGGAGGACAGAGTATATGGAATTCAAGGTGGGGGGGTCGGGGTGGACAGGGTTTATGGAATTCAAGGGGGGTGTGGTCAGGGAGGACAGACAGCCTGATGTGGCTTCCCTGTGGACAGCTATTCCCCCTCCCTCCCCACAGATGCCGCCTCACCTTGGAGGGCAGGAAGCCTCCATTGATGTAGGTACCCAGGGGCATGGCCGTGGACCAGATGACCAGGCAGTGTGGCTGCAGCACCACGCGCAGACGCTGGAACAGCCGGGACAGGTTGTCGTAGTATTCCAGCTTCGCATCTGCACCGTACCTGCAGTGGGCAGAATGAGACAGGGCACTGAATTCTGTGAGGCAGAGACAGGGCGGACTCCATCCATCCTGTTTCCCAGGGCAGGATCAGCCAGCGCCAGGGTCATCTGAACAAAGTGAAGGGAGGGAGACATCGGGGGTATGTTTTTTTTCTCCACAGTTGTGGGGGCCTGGAATGCCTTGCTGAGGATGGTGGTGGTGGGGGCTGGATCATTGGGGGCATTTAACCATATAACCATTTACAGCACAGAACAGGCCAGTTCGGCCCTACTAGTCCATGCTGTAGCAAATCCCCACCCTCCTAGTCCCACTGACCAGCACCCAGTCCATACCCCTCTAGTCCCCTCCTATCCATGTAACAATCCAGTCTTTCCTTAAATATAACCAATGATCCCGCCTCGACCACGTCTGCCGGAAGCTCATTCCACATCCCTACCACCCTTTGCGTAAAGAAATTTCCCTCATGTTCCCCTTATAATTTTCCCCCTTCAATTTTAAACCATGCCCTCTAGTTTGAATCTCCCCCTTTCTTAATTGAAAAAGCCTATCCACGTTGACTCTGTCTGTCCCTTTTAAAATCTTAAACACCTCTATCAAGTCCCCTCTCAATCTTCTACGCTCCAGAGAAAAAAGCCCCAGTCTGCACAACCTTTCCCTGTAACTCAGACCCTGAAATCCTGTCAACATTCTCGTGAACCTTCTCTGCACTCTCTCTATTTTGTTTATATCTTTCCTATAATTTGGTGACCAAAACTGTACACAGTACTCCAAATTTGGCCTCACCAATGCCTTGTACAATTTCATCATAACCTCCCTACTCTTGAATTCAATACTCCGATTTATGAAGGCCAACGTTCCAAATGCCTTCTTCACCACACCATCTACCTGAGTATCAGCCTTGAGGGTACAATTTACCATAACTCCTTAAAGAGAATCCTAGACAGATTTATGGATGAAATGAAAATAGAGGGTTATGGGGTTAGGAGGGTTTAAGTACTATTTTGGAGAGAATATATGGACCATCACAACATCAAATGCCAAAGGGCCCCTGGATTGTGCTGGCGTGTTCAATGTTAGCTTTCAGAAACCTCTGGACCACATGGATGGGAGGGATTTGAGGGGAGTGGGGCAAATGAAGGAGGACATGTTGTTCAATGTGCACGAGCCAGGCCACTTTCTCTGCTCATCAGCTGCTTTTGGTGCCCCCACTGTGGCCTCTCCATCGGGGACCCCGGACACAGACAGGGAGATCGCCTGGTCGAGCACCTTTGCTCTGCCGCTGCAACAAACATGGACCCATTGGCCACCCACTTCATTTCCACACACCGATGTTTGTACACGGCCTCAGGTATTGGTCAGATGGAGGCCACCCGTGAACACCTGGTCTTCCACCTCGGACGGCTCCAATATCCCGAAACCCCTTCCATTGGTCTCCCCCTCCCACTGTCCCATCCCCTGGTCCTCCTCTCCCTATATGGTCCATGTATTGTCTTGATTAGCGAGCGAATGACTGCAGTCGGTTGGTACAAAACAGACCTTCGCAGGAGAAGCAACAGTTGGCGACGCGAGTTGCCCAGGAGACGTCGCCATTTCCTGCTTGTGCATCGCTGGGCGGGCAGCGACTCTGCAACGCGCTGAGGACACTCCCTCAGACCAGCGCGCCCCGGGCAGGAAGGGGGTCGTCCCCTGAAAGCAGTGCAAAAGGTTCCGAGAAAGTCACTGAGTGGTTTGGCCTGGCGCTGCCGGGAGTGGACGCTGCGCTCATCAAAAGCACCGAATGAGACAAATGCATTCGGCGGCAGAACTTGCCTGAAACCTCTCACGGTCAGAGAAGCAAAAGGGAGGGGCCCCCCACCCCCAAATCAAGTCACTGAGTGTCCGTGAATTCCCCTCCAGCGTTTGCAAAGCATCGGCCACCCGGCTCCAGATGCGAACCTCCAAGGCAGACAGGGACCCTTCAGCAGGACCCTTCAGCACCCCCTCCATCCATCCCAGTTCCAATCCCCACGACCCCCTCCATCTCAGTTCCTTAGTTCCAATCCCCGCGTCCCCTTCCATCTCATTTCCAATCCCCGCATACCCCCCCATCCCAGTTCCAATCCCCGCGTACCCCTCCATCCCAGTTCCAATCCCCGCGTACCCCTCCATCCCAGTTCCAATCCCCGCGTACCCCTCCATCCCAGTTCCAATCCCCGCGTACCCCTCCATCCCAGTTCCAATCCCCGCGTACCTATCCATCCCAGTTCCAATCCCCGCATACCCCTCCATTCCAGTTCCAATCCCCGCGTCCCCTCCATCTGTTCCAATCCCTGTGTCCCCCTCCATCCCAGTTCCAATACCCGCGTAACCCCCTGCATCTCAGTTCCAATACCCGCGTACCCCCATTCTCAGTTCCAATACCCGCGTACCCCCATTCTCAGTTCCAATACCCGCGTACCCATCCTTCTCAGTTCCAATTCCTGCGTACCCCTCATTCTCAGTTCCAATTCCTGCGTACCCCTCATTCTCAGTTCCAATTCCTGCATACCCATCCATCTCAGTTCCAATTCCTGGGTACCCCTCTCGCTCAATTCCAATTCCTGAGTCAACTTCCATCTCAGTTCCAACTCCTGTATATGCCTCCATCTCAGTTCCAATTCCTGCAGACCCCTCCAACCAACCGCTAGCAAGCCTCTAGCCAGTGTCCAGCCAGTCAATATCCAGCCAGTCAGTCTCCAGTAGCAGCCCACAACCTGATGCAAGTCCCTTGACCACAGTCTCCAGCAGTTCACAGCCCGTGTGGGTTCCTCGCCACGAGTTGCCAACAGTACGCTATCTCTGTGGGTCCTTCAGTTGCAAAACCCTTCACTGGTCCGCTGTCATGGTCTACTCTGTTTCTCCGCAGATGGGAATGGAGGGTCCTCCCTGTTTTCATTTGCCCTGCTCCAATCCACCACTTTGCCAGAGTCTGCCACACCTCATGGATGGGCCCAGACCCCGCAGTCATGGGATTTTAAAAACCACTGTTGGCGCCTTTCCTGGGCTATTTCAAGCCTGAATGAAACAGGCAACTAGCGGACTGGGCAGTCAGACCCCGTGAGACTGCGGTATCTTCTCCAGCACAACTGTACCCCTCCCCACTTCTCCCTCCCCCCCCCACCACTTTATCCTTCTCCCCCAACCCCACCTCCTAACTCAGGTTATTGCCTAATTTTCAGCGCATTGAACGAATGGCTCAGGCACAAAACGTCAAGCACCTGTAATTTCCCAGATGCTGCATGACCTGACCTCCTGCTCTCGGAGATGGAGCACTCGGACTACTAGAGAGGCCTCACTTTGTTCCCTTCTGTCCACACGTCAGTGAGTCCGGATTTTCAACATGACATTGAAAGTAACACAAAAACGTTAAAGATTGTCTGTATTACCTGGAACAGTTTACAGGAGGACAGGTGAAGGGGTCTGTATTACCTGGAATAGTTTACTGGAGGGCAGGTGACGGGGTCTGTATTACCTGGAACAGTTTACTGGAGGACAGGTGACGGGGTCTGTATTACCTGGAACAGTTTACTGGAGGACAGGTGACGGGGTCTGTATTACCTGGAACAGTTTACTGGAGGACAGGTGACGGGGTCTGTATTACCTGGAACAGTTTACTGGAGGACAGGTGAAGGGGTCTGTATTACCTGGAATAGTTTACTGGAGGACAGGTGACGGGGTCTGTATTACCTGGAACAGTTTACTGGAGGACAGGTGAAGGGGTCTGTATTACCAGGAACAGTTTACTGGAGGACAGGTGAAGGGGTCTGTATTACCTGGAATAGTTTACTGGAGGACAGGTGACGGGGTCTGTATTACCTGGAACAGTTTACTGGAGGACAGGTGACGGGGTCTGTATTACCTGGAACAGTTTACTGGAGGACAGGTGACGGGGTCTGTGTTACCTGGAACAGTTTACTGGAGGACAGGTGAAGAGGTCTGTATTACCAGGAACAGTTTACTGGAGGTCAGGTGAAGGAGTCTGTGTTACCTGGAACAGTTTACAGGACAGATGAATGAGTCTGTGTTACCTGGAACAGTTTACAGGACAGGTGAATTAGTCTGTGTTACTTGGAACAGTTTACTGGAGGACTGCTGAAGGAGTCCGTATTACCTGGAATAGTTTACAGGGCAGCTGAAGGAGTCTGTATTACCTGGAACAGTTTAATGGAGGACAGGTGAAGGAGTCTGTTTAACCTGGAACAGTTTACAGGACAGCTGAAGGGGTCCGTATTACCTGGCACGTACTACAGGACCCCAACACCAGACACATTCCCTCCCCACCCCTCTCCGCCTTCCGCAGGGTTCACTCCCTCTATGATTCCCTCGTGCATTCATCCCTCCTCACCTTTCCCTGTGCCTGTGAGGTGCAATATTTGTGTCCACACCTCCTCCCTCACCACGGTTGCCACCAGACATCAACCATCTCAACTTTAAACCCCCCCCCCACCTTATTCCAACCTCACCTCAGAAAGCTCTGCCCTTCACTCTCTCCGCAACAATCCCAACCTCACCATCAAACCCGCAGACAAGGGTGGGGCAGTTGGGGTCTGGTGCACTGACCTATTCCTTGCTGAGGCCAGTCGACAGCTCTCAGACACCTCCTCCTATCAACCCCACCCACAGGACCACACCATCAAACAACAAGTCACTGTCTCCAACGCCATCTCCAACCTCATCACCTCCCTCCACGGCCACCAACCACATTCTCCCACCCCCCCACTGCCCGTTTCTTCCTTCTAGCCAAGAGACACAAACCCAACCATCCGGGCAGATCCATTGTCTCTGCCTGCTCCTGCCCCACCGAACTAGGTTCATCTTGCTTGACTCTATCCTTTCTCCCCTGGTCCAATCCCTCCCCACCTACATCCACGACACCTCACATCCCCTCAATCTCCTCAATGACTTCAGATTCCCCAAACCAGACCACCTCATTGTCTCGATGGATGTCCAATCCCTTTATACCTCCATCAGCCACACAGAAGTTCTGAAAGCACTTTGATTCTTCCTGGACCAGAGACCCGACCAGTCACCCTCCTCTGCCTGGCAGAACTTGTCCTCACTCTAAATAACTTCTCCTTTAACTCAGCTCACTTCAAAGGAGTAGCCATGGGTACCCACATGGGTCCCAGCTACACCTGCCCGTTTGTGGGTTTTGTGGAGAAAAACATGCTCCAAGCTACAGAGGCAAAACCACCCCCCCACCAACTCTTCCTCTGTTATATCGACGACTACATCAGGGCGGCCTCATGCACCCACAATAAACTCGTCAATATCATTCACTTACAGCCAACTTCCACCCGGATCTCAAACTCACCTGGTCCATCTCTGATGACCCTCTCCCCTTCCTGGATCTCTCTGTCTCCATCTCAGGGACAGACTCCGCACCGACATTCATTACAAACCCTCCAACTCCACAACTACCTGGACTACTCGTCCTTCACACCCTGTCCCTTGCAAGGACTCCACCCCCTTCTCTTAATTTCTTCATCTCCACCGCATCTGCTCCCAAGATGACGTCTTCCAGTCCAGAGCCTCTAAAATGTCTGCCTTCTTCCACAAATGTGGCTTCCCCTCCACCACTAGGCCCTCACCTGCATCTCCTTTATTCCCCGCTCATCTGCTCTGGCCCCAGACATACCGAACATAGTATTCCCAACTTCCCCCTCCCCCTGACCTCATCCCCTCCCCCCGACCTCATCCCCTCCCCCGACCTCATCCCCTCCCCCCGACCTCATCCCCTCCCCCCGACCTCATCCCCTCCCCCCGACCTCATCCCCTC
The DNA here is from genome assembly GCF_036971445.1 of Narcine bancroftii. Lineage (NCBI taxonomy): Eukaryota > Metazoa > Chordata > Chondrichthyes > Torpediniformes > Narcinidae > Narcine > Narcine bancroftii. Next base: position 1,336,784 of record NC_091471.1, on the reverse strand, counting down.
CCCCCGACCTCATCCCCTCACCACACAAACCACCCCCCACCCCCCGACCTCTCCACCAGCGTCCGCATCCCACACATTATCTGTGGGAATTTCTGGCAGTTACTACAGGACCCCACCACCAGACACATTTCCCTCCCCACCCATCTCCGGCTTCCGCAGGGATCACTCCCTCCATGATTCCCTCGTGCATTCATCCCTCCCCACCTTTCCCTGTGTCTGTGAGGTGCAATGTTTGTGTCCACACCTCCTCCCTCACCACGGTCCGGGGCCCCAATCAGGCCTTTCACATGAAGCAACACTTCACTTGTACATCCAGAGGACTTACTGCATCTGGTGCTCCCTTTGTGGTGTTCTCTACATCGGAGAGACCAGTCACAGACTGGGAGATCACTTCGCTCAGCACCTCTGCTCTGTTCGCAACCACAATGACCTCCCAATGGCCAATCATTTCAATTCCGAGTCACTACCGTGCTCACACGGCCTTATGTAGTACTGTCCCACCCTGACCACCCGCAGACTGGAGGAGCAACACCTTGTTTTCCCGTCTGGGCCCCCTCCAGCCACGGTATGACCACCAACTTCACTGCTTTCTATGAAACCTGCTGCCTTTTCTTTCCCCTCCCCCCTTTCCTGCTGGTCTCGCCCAGCCATCCTCCCCCCCCATTGCTGCTGTCCTCCCCCCATCTTCCTCCACCTCTCACCTCCTGCCCTGCCACCCCCATTCCACCCCCCCACTCTTTTATCCTGACACTCACCAGCATTTTCTCAAATGTTGATGAAGGCCTCAAGACCGAAACGTCGTTTCTGTGTCTGCCTTTTGCTGCATTAAGGTTCGACCCGCTGAGACTCTCCAGCACTTTTGTCTGCTGCACCAGGATCTGTAGCCTTTATTACCTTCCCCAGCCTGTCACCGCTCCCATGGAACGGCACAGTTGTACCTCCCAGCCTCTGTTCTACAGCACCCCAGGCCCCCACCAGTCACTGTGTATTCAGTCCTGGTCTTAACCTCCCATTGTGCAACCGTCAAACCAGTCTTGCACACAGCACCAGATTTAGGAAGAGCTGCTCTCCTTCCACCAGCAGATTCTCCAACAATAAACTCAATTAGAGACTCATTTAAAGACTCTGACTTTTGCACTTTTTTTTCCTCTCCGTATTATTTATTTGTTTACATGTGGACAGTTTATTTAAACTACCAATAAGTGGTCATTCTGCCTCAACCGCAAGAAAAAACGAATCTCAGGGTTGTATGTGATGTCATGATTGTACTCGGATAATAAATCTGAAATCTAATGGAAAAAAAAAAGTCTTGCACCAGTTTCAGATGTACCCCAGAACCTTACCCCTCCTAACCCGGTACAGGGGATGTGGTGATATTCCCCCCCTACCCTATCCCAGCAGTAGAGATGGGGGTACGGGTGAGAGGGCGGCAGGGGTGGGGCTGGAAGCGACAGCATTGCTGCTCCACAACTGCCCCCGCTTCTGGGTTGGGAAAGAAGCACAGGCTGGCCCCGCATGGGAAAAGTTATCTGAGGGTGGGTCGAAGCTCTCCTGACAACGAGTGAAGGGGAAAAAGGCCAGCTACAGATCGAATCCGATGGGGGACCTGGTAAGAACAGAGAACCGAAGGCCAAGATTCCACTAAATGCTCAACTCATCTTTGAAGTTGAGCTCGTAAATAATGAACAACCATTAAAGCACAGAAACACGCCAGTCCGGCCCTTCTAGTCCACGCTGCACACCTTCTCCCACCTCGTCCCATTGACCCGCACGCAGCCCAAAACCTCTTCACGTCACATCTCACACTATTACATTTGAATCATCTCAAGTTGTTCACCAGGATGGTAAAAATTGTTGAATACTAAAATATGCACTTTGTGGACAAGATTGTGAATTTGTACAAAGCCTTAGTGAATTTTACGTGTGTATATCACCATGCAACATAACTGGTAAACTCTTGGATTTGTTTGAATTCTTGTACTGTGATCCATAGTAATTCTTGTCAAGATTTTAAAAATGGCATAACAAAATGTACCTGACACTGCGCCCCCCGCCCCCCACCCTCCCCTCTGTACCTGGAGATGTCCCAGACGCAGGAGTTAATGATGAGGATATCTGGCGAGAGCCCGTTCTGGAATTCGGTCAGGATACTCTCCACATATTCCGAGTAGACCCGGGTCAGGAAGTGGAATTTCAACAGGTGGAAGGGCTGAACGAACTGGCGGGACTCACGGAAATCCACGCCGTTCATGAGCTGTCCAGCATCTACCAAACGGTCGCCCTCAAAGCTGGTCTCACACTGCAAGAGCACAGGAACATCAGGGTAGTCCCTGCCTCTCCCAGCCATTTCTAACAGCGTACCCAGACCCCCCCTCTCTCAGCCATTTCTCGCAGCGTACGCAGATACCCCGTCTCCCAGCCATTTCTAACAGCGTACGCAGATACCCCATCTCCCAGCCATTTCTAACAGCGTACCCAGACCCCCCTTCTCCAAACCATTTCTAACAGCGTATCCAGACCCCCCTCTCCGAGCCATTTCTAACAGCGTACGCAGATCCCCCCCCTCCCAGCTATTTCTAACAGCGTACCCAGACCCCCCCTCTCCCAGCCATTTTGAACAGCGTACCCAGACCCCCTCTCCCAGCCATTTCTAACAGCGTACCCAGACCCCCTCTCCCAGCCATTTCTAACAGCGTACCCAGACCCCCTCTCCCAGCCATTTCTAACAGCGTACCCAGACCCCCTCTCCCAGCCATTTCTAACAGCATACCCAGACCCCCCCTCCCAGCCATTTATAACAGCATACCCAGACCCCCCGCCCAGCCATTTCTAACAGCATACCCAGACCCCCTCTTCCAGCCATTTCTAACAGCATACCCAGACCCCCTCTCCCAGCCATTTCTAACAGCATACCCAGACCCCCCTCCCAGCCATTTCTAACAGCATACCCAGACCCCCTCTCCCAGCCATTTCTAACAGTGTATCCAGATCCCCCTCTCCGAGCCATTTATAACAGTGCACCCAGACCCCCCCTCTCCCAGCCATTTCTAACAGCGTACCCAGACTCCCCCTCTCCAAGCCATTTCTAAAAGCGTACCCAGACCCCCCCCCCCCCCAGCCATTTCTAACAGCGTACCCAGAACCCCCTCTCCCCACAAGATCTCCACTTGCTTCAAAATCCCAGTAGACCCTACGTACAATAGGTGGGGAAGTCCTGGGGCCTGGGGGCGACGGGGCATCAGTTGCAGGTACAGCAGGTGGGTAAGACCTGCGAGTGATGGGCCATCAGTCAGTGAAGGGTGGGGAAGAGGAGCACGGTCACAAAGGCAGGAGGTTATAGAAGGGGGGAACAGTAGAATCAGGGGGAGGAGGGATGGCTCAGTGAACAAAGAGGGAAGGGGTGGAGAGCTGAGGTAAAGAAGACAGGGGGAGAGGAGAGCAGGTGAGCAGGAACGAGAAAAGTTGATGTTGATACCATCGGCCGGAGTGGTCCCAAACAGAAAATCAGGTGTTTTCCTCCAATTTACAGATGGTCTTGGTGGGATAATACATGAGGCCATGGACAGACATGAGCATGGGAGCTGAAATGGTGGGCCACTAGGAGATCCCAGACACTGGTGCGGACAGATCAAACAATCTCCCAGTTTGCACCCAGTGTCTCCTAACTTGGTGAGGCCACACCTTGAGTACTGTTTTGGTCTCCTAATCTGAGGAAGGGCATCCTTGCCATTGAGAGAGTCCAGCAAAGGTTCACCAGACTGATTCCTGGGACGACAGGGCTGACGGATTAAGACAGAGTGGATAGGACAGGGTTACACTCGCTGGGATTTAGGAGAACGAACAGGGATCTCAGCAAAATGTACAAAATTCTGACAGGATCAGATAGGTTAGATGTGGGAAGAATGTTCCCGATGTTGGGAAGTCCAGAACAAGGGGTCACGGTCTAAGGAGAAGGGGGTGTAACTGGAGACTGAGATGAGGAGAAACCTCTTCACTCAAAGAGTGCAAACTTGTGGAACTCCCTCCCACAGAACATTGTTCAGGTCAGTTCATCAGATGTCTTCAGAAGGGAGTTGGATGTGGCCCCATTAGTGAAAGGGATGGAGGGGTGTGGAAAGAAGAGGAAGGGGAGACTGAGGTCACATGATCATCCACGATCACATTGAATGGAGCAACAGGCTTGATGGGCTGAATGGCCTTCTGTTCCTATTTTTTACGATTGTTAGAATTGACCTGATGGACCTCATCACTGCACCGAGTGATGGGACAAATACATTTCAACCATCCCTCAATTCCCTGCACCTGCATCTATGAGTCCCCTCAACGAATCACCCTCAAGGGTAGAGAATTTCAGATTCACCCCTACTCCCCAACTAAACTCGGTCCTCAATCAGTCCTGCATGGCTGGAGTTGAGAGCCTGCGACCTCCAGTTTGCAGACTGGATTCAGGGGTTGTACATTTGTCCCCTCTCATTCTTCATCCCCGCACCCCCACCCCCCCCCCCCCCGAGAGAAAAGCCCGAGCTCATTCAAAACCTGAGAAATACTCTGCCTTTCTGTGGCTTCCTGTGGGCATCATGTGAGCTTTGCCCACACCCCCTCGAAAAACAGGGCTGGCAGAACGTCACGAGGAGATTTATTATCCACGTACCTCTCCCACCCTCCTCTCCTACCATTCACCAGCACTCTGTGAGAGCAACGCCGTTACAGCGCCAGCGACTCAAATCCCGCACTGTCTGCAAGGAGTTTGTACGTTCTCCCTGGGTCTGCATGGGTTTTCCCCAGGGACTCCGGCTTCCTCCCACCGTTCAAAACGTACTGGGGGTTGTAGGTTGGGTTGTGGGTTTATTGGGCTGCACGGGGTTAATTGACTGTAATTGATTTCAACCAAGTGGTCAATAAATGTGAATACACCAGCCCACCTGTTTCCCCAACCACCCCCCCACACTCCTTTCCCCCGCCCCAACAAGGGCCAGCTCCCCTGCCCTGACCCACCCTCCCCCATCCAACCTTCCCTCCCCAGCCCCTCCTTCCCCTCACCCCAGCCCCTCCCTCCCCTCACCCCAGCCCCTCCCTCCCCTCAGAACCTCTCTCCCTCCCTCCCACCCAGCCGCCCTCCCATCTCCCAGCCCCATCCTCCTCTCTCCAGCCCCTTCCTCCCCCTCAGCCCTTCCCCTCTCCCAGCCCCTCATCCCCTCCCCCTTACCTTTCTTCGCAACTGAGCATCAGTCAAATGGTTTCCCTTCTGTAGGAAGAGCACAAGGTCCTTGTAGACCGCCCGCTGGACTGTGGGGGGGGGAGGGGGAGGGGCAGGGGCAGGGGGAGGGAGTGTGAGGGTGGAGGTGGGGGTGAGAATGGTATTAATTCTGGTTTCTGAATCCAGACTCTCATCAATATAAGCAGATCAAAGTTCTCCTGACAGACCCACTCCACACCCCACCCCTTTGTACTCACATCCATCGACCCGTCCCCCGTTGTGCTCATACCCACTGACCCACCCCATTCTCACACTCACCACCCATGCTCTCTGCACACCCAAGCCTCCTTCCCCCCCTTGTACACACCCACCAACCCCCATTA